>NC_061112.1:116654989-116691893 GCF_002878395.1 Capsicum annuum | reverse complement strand
ACATAGAGGGAGTGCATATAAAAACATGCCATACGTCTATTGACCTAGCTTCACGAACATTTCATCAACAACCATAACACATAACAATATCTTAGAAGTCATTATTTTCATAAGGGTGTAGCATGCATTTGTTATTATTTCACAATTTAACTACAATGCTTGATTTCTAGTCTCTTAGCCATTCTATCGAACACCTCACATGCACAACTTAGGCATAGGTATAATAACCCAACTACTCATCATGAACAACCAAATTTACATGTTTCCAACTCATATATTATCATAGATTCATACAAACCACATAAATATCCCATCTTGGGGATCATTCAACATCAAAAACAAGTACATAATCCATTTACCACACAAATACCACATACTAAGGACAAGGCTTGATTCTTGTAGACAAACATGAATCATAACTCAATCATAGCAAGAACATCAATTTCAACTCACAAGAATCATTAAAAATTCATAAACATAAATCTTGGAGATTTAGAAAAGGTACTTGAGCTTCTTGGATGAAAGGAAGACAAGAATCAACATCTACATACCTTGGGAAAACTTCTTTCTTGAAGGCTCTTGGAGAGATTCTTGATTTCTTGACGTCTCTTGATTTTTTTTATTTTTCTTGAATAAGAAATAAGGGTTTTGATCTTGGAAATAAACCCTAATTTGATGTTTTGGATGAAGTAGAAGTTATGAGCTTTGATTTGGGGTGATTGGGTATTAAATAGGCTGAAAAATGACCCAAAAATCCCTTTAAAATGGTGCTTCAGCGCCTTCTTGGACAATTCTGACGGTCAGAGTGATGGACCGTCACTCTGGTGACTAACCGTCACTCCCACCATCACTTTTGGTCCAAAAAAGGCCCTTACTGCTTCAGTTTTGACTGCCAAAGTGGTGAGCCATCACTTACTTGACGGTCCGTCAATTTGTCCGTCACTCCTGGACAGGTCAGACATCTCTCAGTAAAATGGCCATAACTTCTTACTCCGATATAGAATTTTGGTAAAATTGGTATCGTTGGAAACTAATTTAATTATGTATCTGTTGGTAGATCATGAGCTCAAAAATTCTTTGTATAATTGGAGATATGCTCGTTTGAAGTTTACTATGGCAATGTCCTTCTCAAGAATTCAATCGGTAAGGGATGTTTTGATTCGCCTAATAGCTAGGACATATTTAAGTCCTTAATACACATCATACTTGATCATAAAACTACCAAATCACTAAGATTTATTTATCATGAGTTTGAATCATGGTTCTACTATCAATTGGGATTCTGAGGGTATTACATGGCACGACGCGCCATAATCGCGGACACCTTCAGAAAATCTCCAATTGTTATTTCTTCTTGTGGTGCAGCACGCCACTGACTAATATAGCACTATTTTATGACGGAAACTTTAAATAGTCATAACTTCTTACCCGGTTATCGGATTTAAGCGAATCATATATCGATGGAAAGCTTATTGAATTTTCCACATGAAAAAAAGTAAAAATCTTGGAAATTCCTCATGGAATATTTATCATTCACTTTAGAAGTTAATACAAGGCATTCTTGGAATGAAATTTGCTAGAAAACTTTGGGGTATTACAATCTGTCTGGACGAACACAATACCAATATCATGCAACTGCAATGACTCAATTATGATTGGAGTTAAATTTTTGAACTCATCCTTAATTATAGATAAATCAATTTAGATATTTCAATCAGTGGCTTTCTTTGAATCGTTTCAACTCAAACTGATCAATTAATGACTTCGATCTGGCCAAACACAATACCAACACCATACAATTACAACAACTCAATTGAAATTGGAGTTGAACATATGACCTCATCTCTAATTATACCTAAATAAATTTAGATATTTTAAACAATCGCTTGATTTGAATCATTTCAACTCAAACTAATCAATTGATGAATTCGGTCAGGATAAAAACAATACCCACATCATTCAATTGCAATGACTTAATTGAAATTGCAATTAAAACTATGAAATCATCCCTAATTCAAGCTAAATTAATTTAAATATTTTGATCAATGGCTTGATTTGAATTATTTCAAAAATCTGATCAACTGATGACTTTGGTCAGGACGAACACAATACAAACATCATGCAATTGCAATGACTCAACTGAAATTGGACTTGAACCTATGAAATCATCACTAATTATAGCTATATTAATTTAGATATTTCAAAAAAATGGCTTGATTTGAATTGTTTCAACTTAAACTGATCAATTGATGACTCCGGTCTGGACGAACACACTACAAACATCATGCAATTGCAACTACTCAATTGAAATTGGAATGGAACCTGAACTCATCCGTTATTTTAGCAAAATTAATTTAAATATTTCAAACAATGGATTGATTTGAAGCATTTCAAATCAAACTATTAATTAATGAATCCGGTAAAAACGAACACAATACCAACATCACGCAATTACAATGACTCAATTGAAATTAGAGTTGACCCTTTGAAATCATACCTAATTATATCTAAATCAATTTTGGTATTTCAATCAATGGCTTGGTTTGAATTATTTTAACTCAAACTGATCAATTAATGACTCTGGTCAGGACGAACACAATACCAACTTTATATAATTGCAATGACTTAATTGAAGTTGGAGTTAAACATATGAACTAATCTATAATTATATCTAAATCAATTTAGATATTTCAATAAATGTCTTGATTTGAATCGTTTCAACTCAAACTGATCAATTGATTACTCCGGTTAGAACGAACACAATACCAACATCAAGCAATTTTAACGACTCAATTGAACTTGATATTGAACGTATGAACTCATCACTAATTATAGCTAAATCAATTTTGATATTTCAAACAATGACTTAATTTGAACCATTTCAACTCAAAATGATTAATTGATGACTCCGGTCAGGACGAACACTATACCAACATCATTCAATTATAAAGACTCAATTGCAATTGGAGTTGAACCTATAAAATCATCCCTAATTATAGATAAATTAATTTCTATATTTTGATCAATGGATTTATTTGAATTATTTCAACTCAAACTGATCAATTGATGACTCTGGTCAGGATGAACACAATACCAAAATCATGCAATTGCAATGACTCAATTCAAATTAGAATTGAGCCTATGAAATCATCCTTAATTCTAGATAAATAAATTTAGATATTTCAATAAATGGCTTGATTTGAATTGCTTCAACTCAAATTAATTAATTGATAACTCTGATTCGGATTAACACAATACCAACATCATGCAATCACAATGATTCAATTGAAATTGGAGTTGAACCTATGAACTCATCCTTAATTCTAGATAAATTAATTTACATATTTCAAGCAATGGCTTGATTTGAATCATTTCAAAACAAACTGATCAATTGATGACTTCAATCAAGACGAACACAATACCAACATCATGCAATTATAATGAGTCGATTGAAATTGGAGTTGAACCTATGAACTCATACCTAATTCTATCAAAATCAATTTAGACATATCATTCATTGGATTGATTTGAATAAATAGAGGACTAACATGTTGCAATAGATGACACATCTATTGAAAATTATCAAACAATCATAGTCATTTATTAAAATAGATGTTCAACCTATTGCAATAGATGACTTATCTGTTAGTTATTATCAAACAGATAATGTCATATGTTGCAACCGATTATTATCTGTTGAAAACTATCAAACAGATAATGACATCTATTGTAACAGATGACTTATTTATTTAAAATTAACAAATAGATGTTGCCATTTGTTGCGATAGGTTACTAATTTGTTGAAACTTTTCAAACAGCTGTAGACATCTACTGTAACATATGACGTATATATTTTAAGATCTTTTTAAATTTTAAAGCAATTTTTTGTTCGAAATTAAAAAATACTAAGGAGGTAAAAAGTTGTGTTGGATAGCTCAAAAATCATCTCTTTGAGTTGTATTATCTTGTCTTTTCAATGTAACCATCACCGTCTCCTCGTTATCCTTAAAGCGTTTAACCACCAAAAACTATTAATAAATATTTAAACCCATCTCTAGAAATCTTATCTCCTTCAACCATAAAATAATTCATTTATTTTATTTCTCTTTCTCACCTCTTTAGGGTAATCCCAACCGGCTCCTCTTCTTTCTCTCCTCTTTTGTCTAAGGATCCTTTTGGATCTCAACCAATCTATATCTTTTCTCAACTAAAATTGGTGTTTTGATCCCTTTTCTTTAGACATGCAGGTATGGTTCACTATTAGATCTGCGCTCTCTACTATTATTCTTGCCTTTTTATCTTCGTTTTGGCCTGTTTCATCAAATTTATCATATTTTCTATGATGAAAATTGAAATTGTGAATATCATATTTTTACATTGGTTAATTGAATTAGTTGTTTACATAATTTATTTTTATTTATTTACCTACTAACCATATTTTATTTATTGAAAAATTAAAGGAAAGGTATCTTTTAAGTCTTGAATGAATGAACTATTATTTTTATTAAAATATACGAAAAAAGTCATTTATTGGGAGAACTTAAAAAGACTTGTTGGTAGTATCAGTTATTTTTGTTTGTTTTTTTTGTTGTTGATGTTGTTATTGATGCTGGTGGTTGTGGTGGTAGTGGTGGTGGCGGTGTTGATGGTGTTGGTATTGCAACAGGTGAAACATATTGTGGAGGATATTAAAATAGGTCTTTCAGAATATTCCCCATATGTTGGAACTAATGAATCAACTGTTGGAATAAATCTGAATAGTTATTTCCACTAGATGACCCATCTGTTGCAACAGATGGAGCACCTATTTGAAGAAATCAAACAAGTAGCAAGGCTGGTTTGATTTATTACAATAGATGACCCATCTGATGCAAAATATCAGTCACTAGGTGAAACAAATAGGTCATCTATTGAACAGATGGGAAATCTATTGCAACAAATGGGTCATTTGTTGTATTTATTGAATTTTGTGTTACCCTTTTTTTAACTATGCAGGCACCAATTGTAATGCTATTTTTGTTTTTCTCTTGTTTGAAGATACAAGATGTCACCCAAAATATAAAAAAAAAAGTGAAAGTGGACCAACTTGTCCGACCAACATAAATGGTTAGAGTAAAGATTGGTTTGGAGGAATAAGCTACTTGCAGATGGAACCACTTCATATGTGGAAAATATATATTACTGATCATATTATCATGAAAATACACATATAGTACACTAATTTTGTGAATGAAGTTTCTTACCAATTTGGAATCATTCAAACAAGCTATTGCATTTTACAGTTAAGATTTATAGGTTCAAACTGATAAGGCTGAGGGACCAAGTAGGTAGTGTCGATACCCTATTACGATTTAATAATGATTTTGCTAATGTTTATGTGTCAAGTTTGGAGAAGGGACCAAGTTTTTGTGGTAGTATAAATATTCAATAGTGATTGGACTAATTTTAAGTGTTCAATGGACTTTTGAAAGGCCTTTGAAGCCTCGTACTACTGCAAATAAGAATGAAAATCAATATAGTTATTGTCCTAGTCCAAATTTATATGGATGGGTTGCTCGGGGTGATAATTATACAGCAGAAAACACTTTGGAGAATATCTGTGAGGGAAAGAGAACATGTTAAAGACCATATATCAACTCATACCTTATTAAAAAAGAAACATAGGGTACAAAAGAACGTGTAGAGAATCTAGCCGATGAAATTGACATGAAAATAAAAAAACAAATGAGATGGAAAAATGAAAGTGTATCCAAAAATAAAAATCCATCAGTCGATTTTGAAAAGAAAAATGGTGAAGTGGACTGGAGTTGTGCATTTTGCTAGGTAGCTGTAACTAGTTAGCGTGGCCTAAATGATGACCCACAAAGCATAGGATCAGAACTCTAAGGAAGCAGCTTTGCGAGCATCGGGGATTGGAAAGATGGACAGTCGGGAATGAAACTTAAACCAATAACTCCTGAAGTAAAAATAAGAGATCAATCCAAGGTGGCAATTTTTGAAGTTAAACTTGTATCTCAGGCCTTCTGTTTGTGGTTCTAGTCAAGTTAAAGTCAATGGAAACAAACAGGCATGGGATTTCTACCAAACTGGCATGGGATTTCTACCAAACTTCAAACCTTTTGGTTTCTATTGCCATTGACCTGATTAGAACCACAAACAAAAGGCATGCGATGCAGGATAGACTTCAGAAATTGACTCCTTGGATCTTCTTAATTTTACTTTAGGAGTTGTTGGATTAACTTTCATTCCTGACTGCACATCTTTCCAATCCTCGGTGCTCAGCAAGCTGCTTCTTCAGAGTTCTAATACTGCATTTTGTGGGTTATCATTCAGTCCATGATAACTAGTCTCATTTCCCTAGCAAAGTTTTGAGCTTCAGTTTGCTATGCCATTTTTCTTTTCGACAATAACTGAAGAATTTTAATTTTTGGATACACTTTCACATTTGCAGCTCATTCAATTTTTTAATCGTTCAAGTCAATTTCATTACCCAGATTAGCTAGAAGTTTCTTTCTTGATACCCTGTATTTTCTCTTAAACAAGTTCTGAGTTGATATATGGTCCACTTCACCTCCACTTTTCCGCACAGGTATTCTTCCAAGCACCTTCTATTGTATAATAGTCTCCCTGAGCATCCCATACATATAAATTTGGACCAGGGGAATTTCTATTGGTTTTCCATTCTTGTTTCCTATAGTGGGAAGCTTCGAAGTTTTTCTCAAAGTCCATTGCATTATTAAAA
This sequence comes from Capsicum annuum, assembly GCF_002878395.1. NCBI lineage: Eukaryota > Viridiplantae > Streptophyta > Magnoliopsida > Solanales > Solanaceae > Capsicum > Capsicum annuum. Next base: position 116,685,151 of record NC_061112.1, on the reverse strand, counting down.
TCAGTCCAATCACTATTGAATCTCAGCACTGCCATTAAATATTGATCCCTTCTCAGAACTTGATGCATAAACATGAGTAAAATTGTCATTAAATTATAACAGGATATCGACACCACCTTCTTCCAACCCTTTGGCCTTATTAGTTTTCACCTATCAAACTTAACTATAAAATGTAGGATCTTGTTTGAAGGTTCAATTCCTAATTGGTAAAAAACTGGATTCACAAAATCATTGTACTTTATGTGTTGGCACGATATTCTGATCAGCAATATATAGCTTCCACGCATGAAATTGAATCCATCCATCTGCACGCACCTTATTCTTCCTAACCCATCAATGTCAAACAGTATTTAATCTACAGTTCCCATCATAAAGTAGCAAAATTATGGAGGCTCAAAGGGTAACCATCTTAAATGTCAAGGGACTACAAGCCCATCAAGAAAAAACAAGTGCTACGTATGAAATGCACTATGATCATTGTAATAGTAAACTTGTTTTGTTGTTTGATATGGACTTTGATAATTTTAAATTTTTTGGGGGGGATGTAAATTTTATTATTTATTATATAAAATATGTTTTTAATAACTTGTGTATCAATAAAAAGAGGTAAAAACAGGAACTTATTACGACAGACAACAAAAAATATTTTCAGCAGATTACCCATGTGTTGCAATAGATGGACATTGCCTGGAAGAACACAATACAGTTCATAACTCTTGATTGCGTTCAATCAACAGACAACCAATATTTTGCAATAGATGGGTCATCTATTGAAAAAACTCAAAACCCTCAACAGATCTGCTGGGAGAACACAATACAGTTCTTTCCACTGACTTGTGTTCTTCGAACAGATGACAAATTTGTTTCAACAGATGGTCCATCTATTAAAAACTCAACCAAAATGATTATTAATATAAAAGAAAGGGTTATTGAAAGGGTGAAATTCATGATTTTTTTATATTTAATAAAGAAAATCAATTCATAAATAAATAATAAGGAAATAAATGATAAACATAATTTAAAATGGTAAAAAATGATTATTTAATTTTAATAACTGTTGTTAATATTAAATAGGTGAAAAGTTGTGACTTTTCAACTTTTTATTTTTAAATTTGTTTTTCTAATTTAAATAATAGAAAAGTTACTAGTTTGGATTAATTAAGGTATATGGTTATTAAAAAAAGAGGTGAACGGTCGTGACTTTATCTAACACATTTAAATAACCGATGAACCAAATTTTCCATCTATTACCACTGATGAATCAACTATTAGAAGAAATAAAAACAGCTCCTCCAATAGACGTTACATCAATTGCAATAGATAACCCATATGTCACAATAAATAACTCATCTGTTACAACAGATGGCACATCTGTTGCACAGATGGACCATTTGTTACCACAGATGATAAATCTATTCAGACAGATTGGTCATTTATTGCAACAGATGATAAATCTATTTTGATAGATGGGCCATTTATTACAATAGATGGACCATTTGTTACAATAACTCAATAAAAATGGTTATAATTAAAAGAAACAGTTATTGAAAAGGTGAGAAGTCTTCAATTATTTAATTAGGAAAAAAAATTATTTAATTTTAAAAATTAATTAATATTAAAAAGCTAAAAATTCATGACTTGTCCACTATAATCAAAAAGTCACCAGTTTGAATTAATTAAATCATGATTTTTCATAGTAATCAAAAAGTCATCAGTTTGAATGTAATTAATAAAATAAAGGTGAGCAATCGTGCCTTTTTGCCTAACACATTCAAATCCAATCCTCTATAAGTAGGTCCCTCCTTACTCATTTAGTCTACTCCACTTTGTTTATTTTTTGTATCTTGTCTTTCATATTACATCTTCAATCACTTCTCTTTAAAGGCTAGATTCTTTTTTTGTTTAGGTAATTTTTTTTTTTGTAAATCTACCAATTGGTAGTATAAGTTGTATTATATTCAGACTCTTTTCTTTACTTTTGTATTTATGTTTTTGTCAATTCATGTGTATTCTAGATATGATTGATTCTATTTGGGACATTGCTATGCGCGACACTGCGCGAGAACTTCAGAGGCAGGTTAATAACCTTTAATATGAGTTTGGAGCTGTGAGAGAAAGGATGCTACAAGAGATTCACAAGCTGAGGAGGGCCCTGTTGCTGCTGGTTGGCAATTGGCCAGCTGACAATAATAATAATAATAATAATAATAATAATAATAATAATAATAATAATAATTAGGTTATGTTTTTTCTTTTAGCGTATGTATTTTTTTACTTATAATAATAATTAGGTTATGTTTTTTCTTTTAGCGTATGTATTTTTTTACTTATATCTGGTCTACCTACCTAATATATTTTGTTTTTGTTTAGTGAAAAAATTTATGTTTGGTCGACTTTGACTTTTTAGTTCTTATTTAATTTTCATTTTATTGGAGGTAAGGATTGAGCATCTGGCACAACTTTCAATCTAGTAACAAGAGCAAGAGTTTGAGTTCTTTTAATAGATGGACCATCTGTTGAAACAGATTGGTCATCTATTGGACTAACACAAACTAGTGGCAAAAATTGTATTATGTCGTTCCAATACATTACCCATCTGTTACAATAGATTGGCCATCTGTTGGAGGAACACATTTTAGTTTGATAAATTGTATTGTATTCTTCCAGCAAATGTCCATCTATTACAACAGATGGGTAATCTGCTGAAAATATTTTTATACTGTGTTGTATTTAGTTTATGTTTTACCTTTTTTTATTGATACAGAAGTTAATAAAAAATATTTCATATAATAAATAATAACATTTACATTCACAATAATGAGTTAAAAATATTGATGTCCATAATAAAGACCAACACAAGTTTTCTATTACAATTATCATGGTGCATTACGATCCATACATGTAGTTCTTTTGTGGCAAGTGTTCTTAAATATGGAGCACTTATTTTTTCTTGAAGAAAATGATTCATCGACTCCACGCCTCTTCTTATATCACCTTATTCCCGATTTGATAGTGCTTGGGTCAATATAGGGAGGAGTTATTAATCTCCCCAAAATCTCTACATGAACAAACCAAGATTCTTCAGGAGGCACAAGATTAATATTCTCAATATATGCCACTACATATCTTTCCATCTAATAATATGGATAGGAGTACTCATAAGTTTGAGTTCCATGTTCTGCACCAAATTAGGCTCGAAGTGATGTCATAGCATGTGGACAGGGTATTTTATCCAAGTTAAAAACTCTATATGTACAAGATCTTTTTTGAAGATCGACCGAGTCAACATCACCATAACCGTCGATACTGAACTTATAATCTACTATTTAATGAGCAAATAAGCTATTTTCTTGTCATGAACTAAGGCTACCCCTAGTCGTGACAATGATGTGTATGACACAAGTGACCACAATCTAACTTATGAACTGGTACCTACTATGAGCACTGAGTAAAACTAATAATAAAATTCAAATCAACTAAATACACTAAGAGGTTTAAATATTGAAAAACAATACATCTAAATCCATAAGTCTGAAACATACGCAAAAATGCTAAAATCTAACTGATATAACTGATAAATTAAACTAACTGTATGAAATGTCTGAAAGCCTCTATTGACTGAATAGTTGATGGGACAAGCCCCCAACTAACTCTGACTGCCTAACTAAAAAGAAATATTGAAATACCAAAAAAAAATAATAGGTCCTCGAAACATGAGGACTAACCACTGTTGTTGCTGTTGATAAGCTGAACTATCTAAGCACGGTCATGAAACTGAGCGTCCAAACCTATGATATTAAACATCATAGCACAAGAAATGAGTATGCAATCAGTACTTTGAATGTACTGTTATAAGAGATGAGGTTGGGAAGAAATATATGGGTTATGTACATGAAATAAAGGCTGGCTGAATAGCATGAGATTACTAAACATAAATAAATGAAAGCTGTAAAAATCTAAGAATGCATGACAAAGGATATAACATGATTTTTAAATAGACTATAAACTAAAATACTGAAATCTGATAACTAAATAACTGATAGCTGTACGCTATGGTCAGGCAAACCTGAAATGAATTCAGTACTGAATACTGAACTGAGACTATGGGAGAATCATCTAACCAATATGCCTTAATCTAAGCTAATCGGGGTCGATCCTGTAACCCAGTTGAAAGGGTGTTAGTACCGTTCTACGGGTACTAATAGTGATTGTATGGATCCACTAAACTTGGGACTAAGATTCCATACCTAGTACAGTCAATCAGAGGCTTAGACTATGTATAGATGTAGCTTACCCAAGATAGGTAGAGGAAGAGGAGGCAAGAACTTTCTTGGCATGAGACTTTTACAGCAATCCCATGTCTTCAGGCAAGGAAGCGAGAAAATACTTTAGGGTATTCGCTCTTCTCCTTGTCCTCCTTTTTCATTGTCACTCGGGGGCGAGGCATATTCTCGAAGGATTCTTTATCGCGTGCGACTCTGTAATACCCCCAACTTTCTTTAAGTCAAATCTAGTCTCCAGAAGCAATAACAATTTCGTCCATATTTTGTATAGGAGTAAAAAGTAATGGACATTTTACAGAGAACTATCGGAACTGCCCAGAAGCGACGGTTAGGCCGATGGACCGTCGAGCTTACAATGGACCATTGCCCAAGCCGTCGTGACTAAGGCAGTGAACCTGTCTTCTGGACAAGTGTGATGGTCAAGACAGACAGATCGTCGAGCTAACAATGGACCTTCGCCCAAACCATCGCCACTTTCGATCATCGATTTTAAGCCATTTTAAAATGGTATTTAGGTTTTTTTTTTCACCCATTTTAACCCATAATTATACCAGACCAAAGCTCATAACTTCATTATTCATCTACAACACCAAATTAGGGGTTCTCACAAAGATCAATCCCCAAGAAAAAAAAACCCTAGGTGTTTAATCCCAAGTCAAGAATTCAAGCTTTCCTCCACCAATCTTCAAAAAATCATCCACCCAGGTATGTAAAGTGTTGAATCATGGATTTCTTTCACCCATGAAGATCAAGAATCCCATTTTAAACTCATGAATTGTGATTTCCATGTGGTGAGTTCATTTTAATTATGTTGATATGGTTGTATGAATCCTAAGTTGGAGTATTTATGTACTTTTCATGAAATTATGCTAGTATGTGGGTTGAAAACTTTTAAATTGAGTTGATTAAAGTAAACATGATGTATGAACTAGTATATATGCCTAATCCTAAGGTTGTGCATGCAATGTGTTTGATAAAATGCCCAAGAGAATAAGAATCATCCTTTAGGACTCAATTATGACCAAATTGATGAACCCATGCTTTACCCTTATGTTCAAAATGACTTCTATGTTATTGTTATGCATTGAAATTGTTTGATGGATTGTTCATGAGATTAGCCCTATGAAATTATGACATGTTTATATGCATTCCTATTCATGTACCAAACCATGATAATCATGTGCCTCATGAAATTCCCCAATGATTGTATTATGGATTGTTGATTATAGTCGTGAGTCCAGGAAGTGTCATGTCTTGTCAGTTTCATGCTATCAAGTCCTGGGGGTACTTATACCCAATAATTTAGTTGTGTGCCTAGAGCCAGTGTTAGTTTTCAAGATACTCTCAGTTAAGCCATGTTCAGTAGAATTCAGTCAGTCTCATGACTCAAGAAAACTCAGTAATCTCAGTAATCTCAGTCAGATCTCAATAATATTCCATTAGTCAATAGAACTCAGTGAACTCAGTCCATTCAGTTCAGTATAATTAATTCAGTATCTAATCAGATAGGAGTAGGATTCAGCACTGAGTGAGCCCAAGGATGGGAACTCACCTGCGAGTAAAGGGTGTGATTCTTAGAAGTAATCTTTGTGCTACAGAACTACGTAGCCAGTGTAGGTTGAGACATCTAACCTATTAGATAAGGCTTGATGAGGTGACTTAACCTGTTATATGAGGGTCCCACCATTCTCCTTAGAGTACCTGTTAGATGAGGGATTACTCACAGCTTGTCCTTACCAGTGGCGCGGTATTGATACCCTTCTAATTGGGGTTACAGATTGGACCCCAACTCAATTATATTATCTCATTTGGGGCATGTCTGTTAGATAACTACTTTCCACAGTTACAGTCTCAGTCTCAGTCTTAGTAATAGAACTCAGATAGTTCTAAAGAATTCAGGAATGTCAGATACAGTCACCTAGTTTAGTACAGAACTCAGCTAGTTCCATTAGAAGTAGGACTGTCAGAGCAGTCACTCAGATATTAGTATATCAGTTATATGAAACTTATGTTATCAGTATTCAGATTCAGTGACGTCATGATCTCAGTTACAGTTCACGTATTTGTGCATGTATTCTCACGTTCATGTTATTCAGTTAGTTAGTATTGTTCATGTATATAAACCCCTTATATTCAGCCTACCTCACTTGCATACCAGTACATTCAATCATACTAATGCATTTACACTATGGTGGTTTTATACCATAGGTTTAGAAGCACGAGATCCAGGGCATCCTTAGTAGATCAGACGTTCAGTATCCAGACTAGCAGTGAGTCCTCATCATTCGAGGATAGCATAATTATTTTATTACCTTATTATTTCAGTAGTCCGAAGTTAGTTGGGGACATGTCCCATCAACTCCATATGTTTTAGATAGTTTAGAGGCTTCTAGACTATAGCATGTTCAGACAGTTATTTTAGTTTTGTTTTAGTATTGATATACCGTATTTCCAGAGGTTATGTTTTATCAAATATTTCAACCTTATGGCCTTTCAGCCTTTTTCATATTTATACAATATATTATGCAGTGCCCAGTTACAGATATTAGTCATAGGTTAGCTTGTGTTCCTTCGGGGTCATGAGCACCGTATAGCACTCCAGGTACCAAATTTAGGGCATTACATATGTGAGGAGGGCTCCCTCCTTTGACCTTTTTTTGCACTTGTCAGAAATTATCTTCAATCTTTGATTCCTAGTGCACTAATTCAAAAACAAGCACACTCTCGTTCGCTTCCAGTTGCTCCTGCTAATGTTATTGCTACATTCTCCTTTGCTCCTTCGATATTAAGAAAAACATAGACATAGAGATGAAAGACCTACAATATACCTGTAAATATATCAAGAGAACTTTTCTAATCCTATCGGTACTAGAGTGCATATAGCCTATTCTGGCACTGTCCACTGGTGGCACTGGATGTGGCACCTTGCTGAGTCAGATGGCCTACTGGAGCTGAAGGATGACTGTGTTGACTTAGCGGACCAACTTTACAACATTATCTGATCAAGTGTCCTGGCTTTCCACATCTAAAACACACATCACTGCAAGACCTACACACACCTGGATGGTTTCTACCATATTTCTAGCAAAGGGGATTAGTATAACCACAGTTTACACTGCCATAAGACTTTGAGCCTGGCGCACTATCCCGATTATTATTTTTGAACTTTAAAATTGGTGCACTAGCTGAAGATGAGCTGGGGCTAAAGATTTCTGATAGAATTAAGAATGGTTACCACCCTTCAACCTTGGTTGTGAAAAAAGTAAAGTTGTCTATCCTAGCCCTCTTGTTCTATCTTTATTTCTCCTTAACCTTATCCTCCTCAATCTGCTGATCATGAACCATAATCTAGAAAAATCCATCTTCTTAATCAACATAGTAGTCCTACACTCTTTTTCCATACTATCAGCTATGACATAGACAAACATACTCATTTTATACCTATTATCAGACACCACGTTAAGAGCATACCTGGCCAAATGAGTAAACTTAAGAGAATACTCCTTCACGCTCATACCACCCTATTTCAAATTTATAAACACCTTTACCTTAGCTTTCCTCAAATCCAAAGGTAAGAACCTACTAAGAAGGTCATGGAAAATTCCTCTAATTTTGCAGGTCATGCATCTGCGCCTCTATCCCCCTTCCACTGCTTATACCATGTATGAGCTATATCCGGAAATTGGTAAGCATCTAACTCTACACTCTAACTATACGTGACACCCATAATACCAGTCAGCTTATAAACCATATCAAGAACTCTTATGGATCCTCATAAGACTTGGATCCCAAAAACTGAGGAGGGTTTATTTGGGTAAAGTCCCAAATCCTTACTGCAGTTATATTAGCCATTGGATTAGAAGGGATAGTAGACTACTAATTGTTTTGAACTGCTACTGAGTGAGATAAAGTAGTGAAGGTAGCTCTAAACTTGGTGTGAGAGACATACTCATGCAGAGGATCTTTCTAAATAGATGAAGGTGTGGAATGATTTCCATTTCTTTTCCATTGTTCTTTCTAGGAGGCATTTTCTGTAAATAGAAAGAAGAATGAATGAGAAAGAGAGTTTAAATTGAGCTCATGCTCTTTCTCAAGAGAAACACTGAAAAAAGGGAAACTTTTCCTAAAACGTCTCATAGCCTCTTGTCCATAAGTGCAGCGCGCTTCACACCCATGAACAAGACTTTACTCAACGCGGTTTTCAGACTCCCTAAGACACTGTAAAACCTTAGGCTCTGATACCAACTTTTGTCATGACTCGAGGATACTCCCTAGTCATGACAATGGTTCTTATGGTTACAAGTCACCACAAGCTAACCCATAGTGGGTACCTACTGTGAGCACTTAGTAAAACTGATAATAAAAGTTATATGCAAAAATTAACTGAATACGTCAATAGGTTTAAATACTAAAAACAATACATCCTAATCTATAAGTCTAAAATGTATATGAAAATACTAAAATCTTACTGATATAACTGATAAACTAACTTACTTTATGAAATGTCTGAAAGTCTTTACTGACTGAGGAGTTGATGGGACAAGCCCCCAACTAACACTGACTGCCTAACTGAAAAGAAATACTAAAATACCAAAAGTAACATAATAGGTCCTCAAAACATGAGGACTCACCACTACTGCTGATGATGATAAGCTGAACTATCTAAGTGCAGTTAGGAAACTAAGCATCCAAACTTATGATATTAAACATCATAGCGCAAGAAACGAGAATGTGATCAGTACTTTGAATATATTGGTATAAGAGATGAGGTTGGGTAGAAATGCCTGGGCTATGTTCATGAAATAAAGATAGGCTAAATAGCATGAGATTACTGAATATAAATACGTAAAAGCTATAAGAATCTGAGAATGCATGACCAAGTATATAAAATAATTTTGAAATAATTTGTAAATTGAAATACTAAAATCTGATAACTGAATAATTGATGATTGTACGCTATGGTCAAGCAAACATAAAAATAAATTGTGTACTGAATACTGAACTGAGACTGTAGGAGGTATCATCTAATTGACATGCCCCAATCTGAGCTAATCGGGGTCCAACCTGTAACCTGAGCTGCAAGGGTATCAGTATCATGCCATGAGCACTAACAATGGTTGTATGGATCCACAAAACTAGTGTCCCAAAGGACTAAAAAGTCACCTTAATCTAGCAAGAGTACTCATGAGATATGTGTCAACCCTAAACTGGCAGGAAGACATCTCAAACTACATTAGCTACGTAGTTTAGTAACTTAGGGATTGCTATAAAGGGTCAAACCCTAACCTGGCAGAAATGCCCCCATCCCCTGGGTTTGCTCGGTGCTAAATCCTACCCCTAACTGAATGACACTGACTACTGGACTAAATCGAGCTCAACTGATCCAACAACTGAACATGATACTAGTTGAATGACAAGGCTCATGATTTATCTAAAACCATTCTAAAAATACTGAAAACTATGTAAATAGCTAAGTAACAGGTGTTCATAACCCTTTAGGACTCAATGGAATCACAATAGGAACACATGAAAGCTTTGAAACCATAGAAGGGAATCATTGTTCCAAATTCAACACTTAGACATTTCATCAAACACATGAGGGTCAAGAATTAAAGCATGGGAATAGTTTAAAACATGTAATAATAATATAGTTTTCAATACTAAAAACCATGAATCAAGGATTTAACATAAAAATATCATCATTCCAACATAAGGGTTGATTTCCTCGAAAAAATAATTACAAACATAATGTATAACCAAAATTCATAAAAGTTCATGGAGATAATTCGTCATAAACATGTAATTTCATAATTTAAAACATAAAGATGTATTCTTGGACTCCATGGCCGGAAAGGGCCCATGGATAAACATAAAGATGTATTCTTGGACTCCATGGGTGGAAGGGGCCCATGGATAAACATCTCACATACCCTAACCCTTTAAGTTTGAAAGGAAAATAACAATCTTGAAAGCTTTCTTGAAAGTTCTTTAAAAAAATTCTTGGTTTTCTTAGAAGGAAGGGGATTGAATTTGATGGACTTAGGGAAGGAGAGGGCTCGTATTTGAGTGAAATTTGGAGAATTAGGGAAAATAATGCCCTAACTAAAGTTTAATCCCATGTTTTTACAAATTGGATCGGTGGGGAAAAGACATGATTGCCCCTCAGGGACTAAATTAGACACTGAAACACTGATTAATAGCATACCACTATGCAGCAAGTGTCTCATCGCTATAAGCTGCGGGATGTGATACAATCGCGTTGAGCTGCTGGAATCAAAATCCAAACACGACCCAATCCTTGTTCAAAAAATTCAAAACTTCCCCGAGACATGCCCCTTACACCCCTGAACATGAATTCACTAAAATACTTACGTCTTGGAGTCAGGAAGGCCAGTTTAAAAATCCTCAAAGTTAAGACTTCGAAAATAAGACTAAGTCTCCAACACTTAGTGAAATTTTCAGGTTCTAAGCCTCTTATGCAAGCACTATAAGCTGAACTGAGCTAAGAAAAGTATGGGGTATTACATGCCCAGAAGGATGTTCATTGATATTTGTTTTTCTGCTTCCATAAGGAATCTATTTCTTGTGTCCGCATATACTGCATACACCTTTTGTGAAATAATTTGGCATACCTCTTATTTATTTTCTTAAACATTGTCATAATAGGAAATTCTCTTTCATTGCCAAACATTGAATTTAATGTTCAGCTATATTTGACGTCATAATATTATATCTATATAAAAAAATCACTTAGTACGACATTATACAGTGAGTATTACAAATTTGTAACTTAGACAAGATATTAAATTCATAAGAATGTACCTATTTGCCTGACAAAATGCCTAACTCCATCTCTGAAAATCGATATGTTTGAGATGTTATGCTGCCTTGGAATGCATATCCCTTATTTGTTTGAAATGGTCCAAAAAACTCAGCTCTATTATATGATTTAGTTTCTCTATAAAAAAGAGTCATGACCCTTTCATTGTGAAAGTTGTTTTGAATATTTTCTTCAAGATGCCTCATACAACAACCAAAGTGAGCTGAAGTGAAGAAAATTTAACTAATCTTGTGGATACATGGATGTCTATCCAAAATTATACACAACTCTTTGAAATCATCGACACAGTTTTTCATTTGTTCAAAAATATGCATACTAGGTTTCACATTTCTTGTCCACTACACAAAAAGTAACGAGAAAGATATGACTCGTGGCATCCGGTGCCACCTACACTATCGAAACTCCATTATACTTGCTCCTCAAAAAAGTCACATCAACGGCTATGAATTTTCTTAACTGTTGAAAACCAGGAATTCAAGCACCATAGGATACAAAAAAGTACTTGAACATCCTATTTTCATTAACATTCAATGCCGCTTTTGGGATTGGTGGACTCAACCGTGTAATGGTAGGAATTAAGGACTGCATACCCGTGCTCATGTATCCCCCTAACCAAGTCCTTGGCAATCCCCATAGACATATAAATCTTCTAATAACTGACCATAAAACCCAATTCTATATGGAGTTGATTGACCATGTCAGCTGTAGAAGGGTCTTTGCCATTGGGGAATCTATTTTGGAAATAACTACCGAGGACCTTTGCCGTGGCGTAAGGATTTTAGATCATAATATGAATCAAACCATATGTGTGATACTTTAGATAAACATTAATGAAAAAATTTTCAGAACTTAAATATTTCATAATCCTCAACCAACACTTGCAGTTCGGATTAGCACATCTAAAATAAAGACTTTGCTCAAATTAATCACCTTCATTAGTCTTAAATATTTTTCAAGCAAGCAATAAATCAAGAAGTAGATGGTTCTATCATATCCTTAAATGTCATTCCCTTGTAAAAAATAGTTTTGTCATCTTGACGATTGCCTGACCGTATTAATTAAGAAGAACTGCCCACCGTATTACTCGTAACAACAAGCATAGTTATTTGATCAGATCATCATCTGGGATATTCATGTCCAGATGTAACGCCCTAATTTTCTGAACTGGAATGCTACATGGTGCTTATGACCCCAAAGGATCATATACATGGTGCTTATGACCCCAAAGGATCATAAGGTAACCTATGACTGATATCTATACCTGTACACTATAATATATAATGTAATAATATGGAAAACATAAACATATAGGCCATAAGGTTCAACTGAATAAAGAATCTATCAAAACTTAATATCCATATGGGTGAAAGATACCCAAAACAACTAAAAACTGAATCAAATCTAAAAACATAAGTCTAATACTAAATCTGAAAGCCTCTAAGTGCTATCTGAATAAGGAGTTGAAGGAACATATCTCCAACTAACTCCATAAACTGATAACTGGCTAAAATAATAATGAATAAATCAAATCATATTGTCCTCGAATAAAGAGGACTCACTGAATCTCTACGACTAGAAATACTACTGCTACTGCTGATCTGGAGCTCGTGTCTCTGAACCTATGGTGTAATATGAAAAAAAAGCATCATAGCAAAATACGTCAGTACAACGGAATGTACTGAGTATACAAGTGAGGTAGGCTAAATATAAACATAGTTTACATGCATGAACAATGCTAACTCTCTGACTGACATAAACATAAGAGTACAAACAAGCATACATAGTAACTGAAATCGTGGGTGCATGATAGCTAGTCCTGTATGCTAATACATGGTTTACTGATGGCTAACATAACTGATATTAAAATTTTGATAACATGGGTGACTGTATCTGACAATCCTGAATCTGATGAAACTATCTGAGCTCTATACTGTAACTAAGTCTAACTGTATCTGACAGTCCTGATATACTAAAATCTAAAGACCTATCTAAGTTTTTTTACTGAGACTGATTCTGAAATTGTGGGAGGTAGTTGTTTAACCGACATACCCCAATAACGTATATAGCTAAGTTAGGGTCCAATCTCTACACCGACTGGAGGGGTGTCAATACCGCGCCACTGCTAAGGACAGTTTTGGGTGACCCTTAGCTGGTAGGTATTCGAAAGGAGAATTGTGAGACCCCTAAACTGACATGTTAATCCACCTCATCAACCCTAATTTGACAGGCTAAGATGTCTCAACCTATGCTGGCAACGTATTCTGGAACACAGGATGACTGCTAAGAATCACACCCTAAACTGGTAGGTGAGTCCCCATTCTTGGATTCACTTGGTGCTAAATTCTACTCACATCTAAAGAGACTAAACATGATTCAACTGACTGTACATGGATAGATTAACTGACTTTCATTGACTGACGGAGTAGTACTATTATCTGAGAGTTAACTGAGATCATGAGATTTCTGAGGTTTCCTGAGTCACATGACTGACTGAGTTCTATAGATTATAGCTTGACTAAGATTATCGTGACAACATGACATGGATCTAGGCACACAGCTATGTTTTTCAGGTAGGAATACCCCCAGGACTCGATAGAAGGAAACTGACACACGTTACATGACTTGATCACAAGATTTGAGTCCACAATTCATAATATCATAAGTAGGGGATATCATATTTCATATAGTTATTCAACATCTTAAACGTTGTAAGGAATGCATGGATATATTTCGTGTATATATTTTATATCTCCATTATCTTACATACTTCATACCAACGCAATAGCAACACATGAAGAGCATGGAATTCATATTGAAGTATATAGCTAACATGGACTTGTCATTTAGACATCATAGAACCATACAAACATGAATTTATAGCATCCTAACCATTTTATCAAACACCTTGCAAGCATTCTTTAAGGCATAGGTGGGTTTTATACTTGCACCATATTAAACCACCTAAAGTTCATGGTTTCCAATTAACAAACATATATATTCCATGAAAACACCTTTACATATCATATTGAAACTTAAACAACAATCGTCAACATGTACATACTCATATCACCACAAAAAGTTTACAAAATAATATTTAACACATGGTTCTTGAGCTTTATGAACAGATTGGATCCATATATGAACATTACGCATCCTTAGAAAGGAAACCTTGATGATTTGCTGGAGAGTTCTTGGATTGGGAAACTTAATTCTCAATTATCTTGGAAAAAGGCTTGAATCTTATTTTTGAGAGATGAGTTTGATGAAAACCCTAATCTTGTAGTTGAGAGTGTAAGAGAGGGTTTTTGGATGCTTAACTAAAGAAAAATGGGAAAAATTACACCTCTTTAGGGTTATAAATCGTGGAAGGTGAAGAAAATGACTAAAATACCCTTATGAAGTAAATTCCCAGTTGCTGAAAAATCATAGCTGACGACCTTCGTGATAGGGCATCACAAATGTGATAAGCTATCACGAATGTTGTCACTTAGGAGCTGTTTTCTGCCTAAGGCTGACGACCTTCGTCATAGGGGATCACAAATATGATAAGCTATCATGAATGTCGTTACTTAGGAGCTGGTTTCTACCTAAGGCTGACGACCTTCGTGCTAGGGCATCACAAATGTGATAAGCTATCATGAATGTCGTCACACTGTTTCCATCCTGACATGCTGGAGTAAAATAGGAATAACTCTTTGCTCCGCTTTCAGATTTAGGCGAAATTGGTATAGTTGGAAAGATAATTCAATTATATATCTTTTGATAGTTCATGAGCTCAAAAATTCTAAGTATAATGAGAGATATGCTAGTTTGAAGTTGACTATACCAATATCCTTCTCAAGAATTCAATCGGTAAGGAATGTTTTGATTCGTCTAATAGCTGGGAGTTATTTGAAGCCTTAATATGCATCTACTAAGTCAGGCCCTATGACTGCAGCCTTACTAAGTTCGAACCAACCGATCGAAGACCTATATCTCCTACCATAGAGAGCTTCAAATGTAGCCATCTGAATACTGGAGTGATAGTTGTTGTTGTATGCGAACTCAATCAAAGGCAAGTGGTCATCCCAGATTCCCTTGAAATCAATTGCACACGGCCTTAGCATATTTTCTAGAGTCTGAATGGTCCTTTCTGCTTGACCATCTGTCTGGGGATGAAACGTTGTACTGAGATGAACTTGGGTACCAAGACTCTTTTAGAATGTTTTCTAGAAGTAATAGGTGAACTAGGTACCTCTGTCTGAGATGATAGATAGTGCAACACCGTGTAATCTAACCAACTCCCTGATATAGAGTTTGGCATAATCCTCGGCTGAGTAAGATGTACGAACTAGAAGAAAATAAGCTAACTTGGTCATTCTGTCTACAATGACCCAAACTGAATCATGCTGATGACATGTACTAGGAAAACCCATCACGAAGTCCATGTTCACTTCTTCCCACTTCCAAGTAGGAATAGTGAACTCCTGTATGGAACCACTAGGTTTCTGATGCTCTATCTTAACCTGCTGACATATAAAGCACTAAACCACAAACTCTGTAACATACCTCTTCATTCCACTCCACCAATAGATCTCCCACAAGTTGCGGTACATCTTAGTGGCCCCTAGATGAATAAAGCATCACGCACCATGCTCTTCTGTAAGAATTTTATGCCTCAAGTCATCTACACCGGGAACACATAGACGACCCTGACAATGAAGAACACCATCTCCCCCTTGGGAGAAAACCTCTACTTCCTGACTCTGAACTGACTCTTTTAGCTTGACAAGGCTAGTATCCCTGTCTTACTTCTCTTTCACCTCAGAAAATAGAGATGACTCTAAACTACTCTGAACACATACACCACCCTCTGAAGAGTCGACTAAGAGAATGTCTAGTCTGGCAAGCTGATGAATCTCCTAAGCTAATTTCTTCTTACTATCCTCAACATGGGAAACACTACCCATGGACAGTCTACTGAGTACGTCGGCCACTACATTGGCCTTGCCAGGATGATAAAGGACACTCATGTCATAATCCTTCAAGAGCTCTAACCACCTTCTCTGACGAAGATTAAGATCTTTCTGGGAAAAGACATACTGAAGGCTCTTATGATCTGTGAAGACTTCTACATGAACACCGTATAGATAATGCCACCAAATCTTTAAGGCAAAGACAACTGTTGCTAACTCAAGGTCATGAGTAGGAAAATTCTTCTCATGGGGCTTTAACTGTCAAAAGGAGTAGGATATGACTCAACCATGCTGCATGAGGACACAACCTAAACCTACTCTGGATGCATTATAATATACTATGAATCCATCGGAACCGTTGGGAAGTGCTAAAACTGGAGCTGAGGTGAGTCGAGTCTTCAACTCCTGAAAACTCTTCTCGCAAGGTTCTGACCACTGAAACTTAACCTTCTTCTGAGTCAATCTGGACATAGGAGATACAATAGAATAAAATCCCTTAACAAACCATTTGTAATAGCCAGCCAAACCCAAGAAACTCCTAATATCTGATGGAGAGACAGGGCGAGGCCAGTTTCTTACCGCCTTAGTTTTCTGAGGATCTACTCTAATGCCATCACCAAAAACAATGTGGCCAAGGAATGATACTAATCTTAGCCAAAATTTTCACTTACTAAACTTGGTGAACAACTGGTGATCCCTGAGAGTCTGAAGAACAATTATGAGATGGTCTGAATGATCACGCTCTATGCGAGAATAGACTAGAATATCATCTATGAAGACTATGATGAATGTTTCCAAGTACTGTTTGAACACCCAGTTCATCAAGTCCATAAAAGCTGCAGGGGTATTGGTAAGACCAAAGAACATGACTAGAAATTCAAAGTGACCATACCGAGTATGAAAAGCTATCTTTGGGATGTCACATTCTCTAACTCTAAGTTGATGATAGCCTGATCTGAGGTCTATCTTGGAAAAATAACTGGCACCCTGAAGTTGGTCAAATAAGTCATCTATCCTAGGCAGCGGATACCTGTTCTTAACCGTGACTTTGTTGAGCTGACGGTAATCAATACACATTTTGAGAGAACCGTCTTTCATGAGCATGAATAAGACTGGAACACCTCATGGGGATACACTAGGCCTGATGAATCCCTTATATAAGAGATCCTTCAACTGATTTTTCAACTCCTTAAGTTCTGCTGGTGCCATTTTGTATAGCGGAATAGAAATAGGCTGAGTATCTGGGAGAAGGTATATGCCGAAGTCCATTTCCCTTTTGGGAGAATGCCTGGAAGATCTTCGAGAAAGACATCTGAATATTTATTAACCACTGGGACTGATTTAAGACTGGGAGATTCAGAACTGGAATCCTTAACATGCACGAGATGATACACACACCCCTTAGAAATTATTTTCCTTGCCTGAAGGTAGGAAACAAGCTGACCCCTGAAAGACGAAGTGCTACCCTTCCACTCTAGGAAGGGCTCATTCGGGAACTGAAATTAAACTATCCCATTTCTTTAGTCGACTATGGCATAGCAAAAATGAATCCAATCCATGCCGAGAATGACATCAAAATCAGTCATCTCTAACTCAACTAAATCTACTGACGTGGATTTCTGAAATATCATAATCGGGAAGTTCCTATATACCCATCGAGCTATGACGGTTTTACCCACTAAGGTAGAGACTGAAAAGGTCTCTGCTAAAATTTTAGGACTGATTTCGAAATCGCCTGCTATGTATAGAGTGACAAAATAAAAGGATGCACCTGGGTCTAGCAAAGCATAAACATAAACATGAAAAATTTGTAACGTACTAGTAATAACATCAGGAGAATTTTGCTAATCCTGTCGGGTTTGAAGAGCATAGAGTCTATTTGGGCGTTGCCCACTAGTAGCATTGGAAGTGGCACCCTACTGGCGGACTGGGCTGTGGAACGATTCTACTGAACCTGAGGGCCTGGCTGAGGACACTCTCTAATCTTGTGGCCTGGCTTACCACAACCAAAACAGACATCACTACCGGCTCTGCAAATACCCTTGTGGTTCTTACCATAAGTCTGACAAAGGGGATTTGTTCGGGCACTACAACGCTGCCCTGAGATTTAGAGCCTGGTTCTCTGTCTCTGTTGTCGTTCCTGAACTTCGACACTAGGGCACTAGCAGAGGAAGGGGCTGGAACTGCTGACTTAGGATGAAATTAAGAATGATTTCCTCCCTCTAATTTGGGCTAAGCGAAATTAAAACTGCCTGATTTTACTCTCTTATTCTGTCTCTCCCTAGTCTTAACCTTCTGCTCTTCTATCTATTGAGCATGGGTCATGAGCCTGGCTAAAGTCATATCATTATTCAGCATCGTAGACCTACACTTATTTACCATGCTATCATTCACCCCTGACATGAACTTGCTCATCTTAGTCTTGTTGTCTACAACCACATGAGGGGCATATCTGGCTAGCTGAGTAAATCTAAGAGAATACTCTCTAATTGTGATATTTCCCTGCCTGATATTGATGAACTCAAGAACTTTGGCCTCTCTCAGATCCTGGGGAAAGAATCTATCTAAGAAAGTCATGACAAATTCTTCCCACTTAATAGGACCTTCATCCTCTAACCTTTCTGCTAACCACTGCTTGTACCAAGAGTGAGAGATATCCCACAATTGGTATGCGGCTAACTCGGTACTCTGAGAAGAAGTGACTCCCATGATATCAATGACCTTCTGGACTTGTCCAATGAATTCCTGAGGATTCTCGTCTGGCTTAGACCCAAAGAAGGATAGAAGGTTCATTCGGGTGAAGTACCAAATCCTAGCTACTGCTGAATTGGCCATTGGGTTGGCCGAAACGACTGTTGGTCATTCATTCTAGGCAGCTACAAACTGAGCAAGAGTGGTAAATATAGCCCTGAACTCCGCATGAGAAATATGTTTGACCAAAGGATCTTCGGGCTGATGAGCTGGCTGATTTCTTCTCTTTGGACACATGTTTCTAAAATAAGAGAAGAGCAGATTAGACTAAGATACTAACTTAAAATTATGTTTACTAGCACGACATGAATACTGAATAAAGTGAACTATTCCTAAAATTTCTCATAACCTCCTGTACATAAATATGGCGTGCAACACACCTATGCACAAGACTCTACTAGATGCGAATTTCAGACTTCCTAGGACTCTATTGAACCTTAGGCTTGGATACCAAGTTTGTAACACCCCAATTTTCTTAACTGGAATTCTACACGGTTCTCATGACCCCAAAGGATCATAAGCTAACCCATGACTAATATCTATACCTGTACATTATAATATATAATGTAATAATATGGAAAACATGAACATGTAGGCCATAAGGTTCAACTAAATAAAGAATCTGTCAAAACTTAATATCCATATAGGCGAAAGATACCCAAAATAACTGAAAACTGAATCAAATCTAAACATAAGTTTGAATACTGAATATGAAAACCTCTAAGTGCTGTCTGAATAAGGAGTTGAAAGAACATGTCTCCAACTAACTTCGTAAACTGATAACTGGCTAAAATAAGAATGAATAAACCAAATCATATTGTCCTTGAATAAAGAGGACTCACTGAATCTTTGCGATTGGAAATGCTACTGCTACTGCTGATCTGGAGATCGTGTCTCTGAACCTATGGTGTAACATGAAAAGAAAGCACCATAGCGCAAATGCGTCAGTACGAGGGAATATACTGAGTATACGAGTAAGGTAGGCTAAATATAAATAGGGTTTACATGTATGAACAATGCTAAATGTTTGACTGACATGAACGTAAGAGTACAAACATTCATACATAGTAACTAAAATTGTGGGAGCATGATAGCTAGTACTGTATACTAATACATGGTTTACTGATGGCTAACATGGCTGATACTAAAATTCTGATAACATGGTCGACTGTATCTGATAATCCTGAATTTGATGGAACTATCTGAGTTCCGTACTGTAATTGAGTCTAACTGTCATGACAATCCTGATATACTAAAATCTGAAGACCTATCTGAGTTTTTTTACTAAGACTGATTCTGAAACTGTGGGAGGTAGTTGTTTAACCGACATACCCCAATAACGCATATAGCTAAGTTAAGGTCTAATATCTGCCCCAACTGGAGGGGTGTCAATACCGCACCACTAGTAAGGACAGTTGTGGGTGACCCTTAGCTGGAAAGTATTCGAAAGGAGAATTATGAGAACCCTAAACTAACAGGTTAATCCACCTCATCCACCCTAATTTGACAGGCTAAGATGTCTCAACCTATGCTGGCAACGTAGTTCTGGGACACAAGGATGACTGCTAAGAATCACACCCTAAATTGGTATATGAGTCCCCATTCTTGGATTCACTTGGTGCTAACTTCTACTCACATCTAAAGAGAGTAAACATGATTCAACTGACTGTACATGGACATATTAACTGACTTCCACTGACTGACGGAGTAGTACTATTATCTGAGAATTAACTAAGATCATGAGATTTCTGAGGTTTCCTGAGTCACATGACTGACTGAGCTCTATAGATTATAGCTTAACTGAGATTATCGTGACAACATGACATGGCTCTAGGCACACAGCTATGTTTTTTAGGTACGAATACCCCCAGGACTCAATAGAAGGAAACTGACACACGTGACATGACTTGATCACAAGATTTGAGTCCACAATTCATAATATCATAAGTAGGGGATATCATATTTCATATAGTTATTCAACATCTTAAACATTGTAAGGAATGCATGGATATATTTCATGTACATATTTTATATCTCCATTATCTTACATACTTCATACCACCACAATAGCAACATATGAAGAGCATGGAATTCATATTGAAGTATATAGCTAACATGGAATTGTCATTTAGACATTATAGAACCATACAAACATGAATTTATAGCATCCTAAGCATTTTATCAAACACCTTGCATGCATTCTTTAAGGCATAGGTAGGTTTCATACTTGCACCATATTAAACCACCTAAAGTTCATGGTTTTCAACAATTAAACATATATATTCCATGAAAACACCTTTAGACATCACATTGAAACTTAAACAACAATCGTCAACATGTACATACTCATATCACCATAAAAATTTTACAAAATAATATTTAAAACATGGTTCTTGAGCTCTATGAACGGATTGGATCCATAGATGAACACTACGCATACCTTAGAAAGGAAACCTTGATGATTTGCTGGAGAGTTCTTGGATTGGGAAACTTAATTCTCAATTATCTTAGAAAAAGTCTTGAATCTTGCTTTTGAGAGATGGGTTTGATGGAAACCCTAATCTTGTGGTTGAGAGCGTAAGAGAGGGTTTTTTTAGATTCTCAACTGAAGAAAAATGGGAAAAATTATGCCTCTTTAGCGTTATAAGTCGTAGAAGGTGAAGGAAATGACCAAATTACCCTTATGAAATAAATTCGCAGTTGCTAAAAAATCATAGCTGACGACCTTCATGATAGGGCTTCAGCAATGTGATAAGCTATCACGAATGTCGCCACTTAAGAGCTGGTTTCTGCTTAAGGCAAATGACCTTCGTGATAGGGCATCACAAATGTAATAAGCTATCACGAATGTCGTCACTTAGGATCTGGTTTCTGCCTAAGGCTGATGACCTTCATGATAGGGCATCACAAATGTGATAACCTATCGCGAATGTCATCACACTGTTTCTAGACTGACATGCTGGAGTAAAATAGGAATAATTCTTTGCTCAGATATCGGATTTAGTTGAAATTTCTATCGTTGGAAAGATAATTCAATTATATATCTGTTGATAGGTCATCATATCAAAAATTCGAAGTATAATAAGAGATATGATTGTTTGAAGTTAACTATACCAATATCCTTCTCAAGAATTCAATCGATAAGGAATGTTTTGATTCGTCTGATAGCTGGGAGTTATTTGAAGCCTTAATATACATCTAACTTACATATAAAACTATAAAAGAACCATGATGTACTATGAATGAGCTTGGTACATGGCTCTAATACTGGTTTGGATTTTTCAGGGTATTACACCAGATCATCTAATTTATCATCAAACATGTCTTGTTCTTCTTCTATATTCTGATTCTCATTCGCTCTCAGTTTTTCAGCCATATACACCCTTAACACAATCCTAGCTAAATCACTCAGATAAGCATGCAACCAAACTTGATGGGTTATTTTGAAAGATTGTACCCTCTGATTTTTAAAAGAGTTGTGCATGTAGCTAATGACGACTTCTTTTGATTGACAATTCATTCTACAATAGCTCATGATTAAGTTCACAAAATCATCATACGAAACATTACTATGGACTGTCTAGCTATCATCTCTAGCATTTCACCCTCTTTCCAACGCCAAATATATCAATTGTTCTTCTTGATCCATTCACCATGACAATCCACCCCTATTGTTATTTATTCCTACATTAGTGGTACCTAAATAAAGACAATTGCTAAGAAAAAGTTAATAATGACTTGATAATAAAATTAATAGTAATTGTATCGTAGTATAATATGAACCCTAATAGATGAGTAATTTATTGCAACAGGTAAGTTATATGTTGCAACAGATAACTCACCTATTAGTATTCATGTTATGGTACTATAGAACCTGAAGCTGATTCCAATAAATGAGTCATTTGTTGCAACAGAATATCAAATTGTTTCAATAGATGGCTCACTTATTGGGATGTACAACAGAATGTTTGAAGCTGATTCTAACAAATGAGTCACCTGCTGTAAAAGATCACTAACATGTTGCAACAGATTGCTCACATATTGTAATAGATTACGCATCTATTGGAATTGGCTTCAAGTTCTATATTTTGCAACAAGAATACCAATGGGTGAATCATTTATTAGAATTAACTTCTGGTTCTATTCCAACAGGTGAGTAATCTGTGTTAACAGATTACTCCTCTATTGCAATAGATAACTTATATGTTGCAATAGATGACCCAACTATTCTAATCATGTTACACAACTGTAGAACCATAAATAAGAATCCAACATATGAGTCTTCCTTTGCAATAGATGACTCATCTTTCTAAACAGATGAGTCATTTGTCTCAATAGATGAGTCATCTACTGAAATAGATAAATCTTTTGTTGGATTCATGTTCGGCTTCTATCCATTTTTGAAAAAACAGCAGTAACAATGAAACCAGATGAGAAATTCAACTAAAAATCACAATTTTACTTACCAACATCGCCTATGAAGTGATTTAAAAGTGTTGTACGAAACAAAATTTGATCTAAGAAAATGGTCAAGTAGCAGCAGTAGCGGTAACAACAACAAGAATGGTCAACAAGAAGAAGATGATGATGATAATGAAGAAGAAAATGATGATAATGAAGTAGAAGATGATGAGTAAAGCAGCAACAACAATGAACAACAAAAATCACAAAAAGAGAAAGAACACAACAATAAATAAGAGAGAACAACAAAAATTGCAAAGAGAAAAACACGTGTTTTCCCTCTGCTTCTAGTTATATTAGGTTTTATAGGATCAAAGTATAAATTAATAAACTTGTGGGCCATTCTAAAAATTTTCCAACTTTCTTAATCCTTAATAAAGTAATTGTCACCTACACTCAATTTTTAAAACTTGAGTCACCTAAGCCTTATTTCAAAACTTTTTTGTCACTTTTAACAAAAAAAAACCCAAGAAATATGTATAAAAAGACCGAAGTATATCGAAGGACAACCAATCAACTACCAATATTTAGCAAAATGGTTCTTCTTGTGCTTGTGTCTAAAGATGTCTAAAAATGGTTCTTCTTGTGATTGGAGTTTAATTACATAAAGTTTTGATATTTTACATAATTACTGAATATCCCAATTTTGGGTATGTTGAGATACATAATTAGTTTTTGATACATCCAGTGAAGATACGTTTTGTTCCTGTGTAAAGATACATAATTATCTTCAGATATTTTTTTTTCAATTATTGGTCTATCTAGATACATGATACATCTAATGAATATATAATGTTTCTTGTAAAGATAAATAATTAGCTCTCGATATATTTTTTTTGTAAAGATACATCTTTTCTTGTTCAAGATTTATTATGTCAAATCATCAAAAGAAAAAACTAATGGTTGATGAGTTTTAGACAATGCAACTCTCTTTTATAACAATAGGAGATTAGATAATAAACATACAAAAAAGATTCATCATGCAAAAAAATTGGAAAAAATTCATTATGCATATGGCTCTGTTCGCAAACCAGTTTTTCAAAGAGTCAAAAATCATTTTGAAAAAGGATTTTCAAAGATGACTTGGCACACCCGATTATGCCAAGTGGTGACTCTAAGTTTAAACGTAAAAATTCTTTTTTCGAAATAAATTTTCCTTTGTCACTGCATAATAAAACTCTATTGAAACATAAAATCAAATTTTTTGATTAAAAAAAGGGGGTGTGACATCTCTGGTGACTCTGCTGGGGATTTTTTTTAGAATTTGAGCTTTATTTTTTTGTGTTGTATCGGCTAAGTTTGGCACTATTGGTGCAGATATTTTTTTTGTGTTGTCGTATGTGTTATCATTTTATCATTATTGATTACCAACGTACTATATGTTTACTATTTTTTCTTATGTGTTATCGCTTTATATCTTGCATCATATGCATAACCCTAAGTCACTTCTTTCGCAACAAGTCCCGGAGTACACATCGTGTACACAAACTCTAGTCAAGTCACCCTTATTTTAGGGAGGGAGAGTCGTGGGTATATGGAGTAGGTGGGAACGATCGCAATCACTATCAACCATAAGCTCCCCCGAACAGCCTTGTTAGTGGACCCCAGCCTAGATCGGCCTTTAGGTCATGCTTATCTGCATCATATTGAGACCTAATGAGACCCACTTGGTCCTTTGTAGGAGACTCACCCCTAAAACTTCCTTACGTGTTAATTATTGTATCTCTGAGGATAACATGGTTATTTAACGGACTGATTTGGGGAAAACATGTGCTAGTAATAAAGAAAAACGTGTGTACACAAGGCAAATTTTGAAAAGAAAAAAGAGAGGAAAGAAAAAAGTGAGTCAAAAAAAAGTTTTTGTCGTTTTTAGAGTTTTTTATGGCTTTTGTTTTTCACAATCCAAAAATTCAAAAAAAAATTTACCTTTTGCACTCCTTTCTCAAAAACTAAAAACATAAAAAAGATTTTCCTTTGTTTCCTTTAGTAAGCATTCATAATTCAAAAATTCCAAAAAGAATTTTTTTAATAGGATCTTTTTATAAAATAAAAAAAATAGAATTTTTGTACATTTCGTATAATGAGAACACCAAAAAATATTTTTCTTTCATAGATATTAGTGTCCTTTTTAAGTGAAGTATCAAACTGAAAACTCAAAAAAGGATTTTTATTGACGTTTTTTATCGTCTGTTTTTAATCGTGTCTCTCAAGTAAAGGTTCAGTCAGTTGTTTAATCTTTAATTGTCTAATTTGGATGAACTACCACACCTGATTCACCTCTCTTGGGAGTGAGATATGTAGGCATCCCTTCGTGGAATAGGTTTTTCATATACATCTTTAAAAGAAAACTACAAAAAGATTTTCCTTTAATAGCTTCAATTTTCATTTTAGTATGAAATTCAAATTGAAAATCCAAAAATATTTTTCTTTGGTAATCATAGAATTCATTTTCTATAGGAAATTTAAAGCTTAAAAATTCAAAAAAAAAATTCGCCAATTCTTTTGACAAATTGTTATTTTCTTTTCTTCTTAAAGTTTCAAGAATAAGAAAGAGAATTTGACTGGCCATTTTTTGGCCAAACTTCACGAACTACGCACACCTAATTCTTCTCTATCGGGAGTGAGATACGTAGGCACCATTCTTGGGTTCAGATCTTTTCGAAAAAAAAGAAAAGATTTTGAGAAAGTGTTGAACTCTAATGCATTTGATATCTCTTGTTCAGTTAGTTTAAGGTGGTTGGTTTGTGGCATTTTGGATAGTCTTCCACATCATACCAAATCCAAGAAAGAGTTAACTGTGTCCAACAAAGATATAGAGAGTGACACCATGTATCAAACAAAGAGTCAGAAAAATAAGAGTTCAAGGAAAGAGATTGTGATACTAAGGCAACAAATAATGGAAATATATCGAGCGTGGGACAGTAGGCTGCCTCCTTCTCCATTCCCCAATATAGACCCCGCAAATACCTTGAGTTTTCCATCACAATTGCAAAGTTAGTTTCCTACTGTTGTTGATGCATCACAACATGCCTCATAATTCATTCCACGTCAACTACATCCCAATATTTTCACCACTCTTTATATAACTCCTCGGTATAAACCTACCACATTGATAGCAGCACCTACCATCTATGCTTTCGTTGCTTAACCTCTTACTGAGACTTCCACATTGGTTATTAATCCAACAGTTGTGTTGCCCCAATCTAATAATGATTTTATGTTCAGTACTCTTGATGATCACTGTTTTACTCTTGAGCCTACATTTAAGTTAATGGGACCTCCAAAATTTCTTACCAAGAAAACTATCATGCCAGAAGAGACAGAGAAAATAGTTGGAAAAATAAAGAGTGTAGAAAATAATATGAAAAGTTCCTTAGGACTTGCGGGTTATGAAGATGTTTCATATAAAAACTAAGGCATGTCTTCAAGTGTTAACCTTTATCCAAGCTTTAAGACATCATAATTTGAGGAGTATGATGGACAAAAGGATTTTGTGAAACATTTGGGACGATATTGCAATCAATCAAGGGAAACTGAAGGAAAGAAGAAGGAAAATACACCTATTGTCGTGCCAGGGCCAAAGCAGAGCTCAAGAGATCCAACTTACCAGCATTGTCAGTCTCAAACCCGAGCTTATAAACCAAATCCACATAATCACCTACTACAAGGTTCCTCTCTCCAAAATCTGAGAAAATCTATTCTACTTCCTTAATATCCTTTGAACAATGTACAATTGTATACTCGTCCGTCATCTTATTAACAATGGCAAGCACCGGTCCATCAATATCATCCTTGGCCCCCATATATTTACCAAGGTACCTCTAAATCCAAGTTTCAATTTAGGCTAGATTTTGCAAAGCGGAGGAAGGCAAAGGATAATTTCATGCGTACTTTTGACCCACATTCCAGAGATTGAGATAGTGGGGCATGATTACTCCTCTTCTCGGGTATACTTTTGACCCACATTCAAGAAATTTTGATCCTAATGTACGGTGTGCTTATCATTTTGATGTTCAGGGTCACAGTACTAAAGATTGTCATACTTTGAAAAGAGAAATAGAAAATATTAATCAAGAAAAATTGATTGTGATACAAAATATTGACACCTCGATCTTCACAAAGAATCCTTCACCAACACACGGTAATGCAAAATACGTGGAAAGCAATGAGTTAAGCATGGGGATTCAGAACTTATTTATTGAAGAAAATGTATTGGACAGTGATGAAAGCTCTAGTCATGATGATGTGCAAATCAGTGGCTAAGATGTCAAGCTCAGTAATAGAGAAGTTACTCCTCTCCTTACTAAGAAGGATTATTGGTAGTTTGTTTTATTTTTCTTTCTGCTCTCCAAATTATTTAAGGGTTGTAGTTTGAGATCTATTATGTTTTGTGTCTTTATCATCTTTGTTCAAACCTTTGTATCTTTCCTTTCAATGAAATATGTTGTCCCTTGTTTTTCTATCTTATTTTAAGTTGTTTGTTTGTTTTATTTACACGATACATTTTATGTTGGTTCTAGTGATATGATATACTTGCAAAATTTTCAGTCGGATCATAAAATTTAGTTTAATCATGAAACATTGAATCAAAGGGTTAAAGTAAAAAAAAGATAAAGCATATGAGAAAATAGGTAGAGTGTTGAGACATTTGGTGACCATGTTGAAGTCTTCTTTGAAAATTAAGGAAATTATTTTGAGAATCGCAAGAATTACTTGGTCATCAATTGAAAGGCATATCTCAATTAGGTCAAACAGCGGATGTACGATCCTATATCAAGAGAAGCGAAGAAAATCAGCTACACAAAAGCATGGGTCATTCGATGCGAGGGATGTATAACAAAGGTGGAGTTGTATGCTGGACAGGTACAGAAGAAGTAGTGATGCACATGCTCAATTAAATTTAGTGTTATAAAAAACATCACAAATGATCTTCATCTTTCACTTTCATATTGCATGACATGTACTTGCATTTTTAAGGATTGATACGACGACGGCATTTCATTCAGCTATCCAAATATTGTGTCATCCTTTGTTTACTCCTTTTGAGATTTAGTTCTATTTTACTTTATATTCCTCTTTTGGAATCAATATAGAGTCAACAAAGTTGAATAAAAGTTTCAGGCAAAAGAATAAATTCAAAAAAGTTTCAAAAGAAAAAAGAAGAAAAGAGAGAAAAATGTGTCAAAAAGACATAAAAGAGAAGAGTATCAAGAAAAATAGAGTCAGAAAAGGTTCCAAAGAAAAAAAGAGTCAATAAAAGAGAAAAGAAATCAGAATCTAGCAAAAGAATAAGGTGCCGAAACTACATGTGACCTGATTCTCCTCTCTCGGGAGTGAGATATGTAGGCAGCCCAACTCTGGGCTAGGTCCAACAGATGAATAATTTAGAATTACCCAGTCAAAAAAATTAGGGAATGAGTTAATCTTTGTTGTTTGACTCAATTCCAAAAAGTTATAAGTCCCACCCTACTTCAAGTGTCGTTTGGGCCTCTTGTCATCTTTTTTTTTAACCTTATCCAAAATCCAAGTTACAACCAAAGAAAGACCTTCAAATCAATCTTTGAGAATGTTAAGACTAAGCATGCGATGGAAGATGATGATGCATTTTGAGAACTATTTGTCTTTCTAGTAAAAAGAATCAGTAGAGAAATAAAAATAAGAGAGTCTTATAGGTGAAAATCCTCGCAGGCATCGTAAGGCGATGATAAGTTGAAAGAGATAAAAATGAGAGAGTCTTATCGGTGAAAATTCTCATGGACACCGTAAGATGATTCTGAGTTGAGAGAAATTAAAATGAGAAAGTCTTATAGAGTATTATTGGTGAAAATCTTCACGAACACCATAAGGCAATGGTCAGCTGAGAGAAAGAAAAATGAGAGAGGCTTGTTGGCAAAAACCCTTCAAGGTGTCACTATCCGAATAAGGTATAGAAATGCAATTAACTTAAAGAAGCAACTCAGTTTCAGGGCCATTAATTCAACAACAATTGGTGAGAATTTGGATGAAAATATCAGGCAATTTAATCCAAATGCATGTCATAATCATTAGAGTTGAATGTTATTTTCAGATAAATTTTTCTTTTCTCTATTTCAGATGGCATATCATTGGCTTTTCTTTCTTCTCTATATCTTTATTTTTGTTTTCTTGAGTCAGTTATTGTATGGAAAATCATTGTCCTTTTAACCGTGTCTTTGGGTCAAGTCCATGTCAAAATAAGTGAGAAAGGATCTCAAAACTTGCTACCAACTTCTTCAATTGCACAAAGCAAGACAAAAGGCCAGCACATGAAAGAAATATGATTGTAAGTCGAAACAAGACAATAGAAAAGTTTGTCAGAAAACAAGTTTGGGAAATTAAGGAAATACCAAGGTTTGAAAGATTCATCTGAGGGACATAGAAAAATGAAGATACTGTGTTTATTTCAGAGTTACTTTCAACAATCTGAGTCTGAGTCTATAGTGCAACAAGTCGATGACATATGCCATTGTTGGAAGCAAAATTAAATGGGATAAGTGCAAGAGAAATCGCTTCAAAAGCCAAAGCCACAAGCCAACCACCCTGTTTTAAACTCATAAGTTTTCTTTGTGTGAAATAGGAACACTTGCTACCTTCAAATCAAAGGCTTCAAAGTGCAAATATCTAGAGATGCAATTTCTCGTTTCTGCAAATGCAAGAGGCAATGTTGACATACAGGTTTGGTAATCACAATTATGATAAAACTCATCATCTTGTATCCCTAATAGACATACTCTCTAATTTGGGTCTTTCATGTCTCATGGATAGGAGGTGCACTTCCTAATTTAAGTTGTTAATACTAAAAGATGCACTTTTTAGTTAGAATCTCTCACTTTTACTCTTAAGAGATGAATTT
>NC_061112.1:116642714-116654889 GCF_002878395.1 Capsicum annuum | reverse complement strand
ATGAAATCTTTCTTTATCATAATCTTTGTTTGGAATAATTTTTGTTCTAGTTTTGATTTTTATTTCAGGAACTTGCCTAGAGAACAAGATGATGAAATCACAAGTCAGGAGCTCACTCAAAGAACAGAGTGATGAAATTGTAAGTCAGGAGCCCGCCTAAAGAATAGGGTGATAAAATTGCAAGTTGGGTGCTCGCCCAGAGAACAGAGTCAGTAAATTGCAAGTTAGGAGCCCGCCAGGAGAACAGGGTAATGAAATTGCAAGTCGGGAGCTCCCCTAGAGAATAGAGTAATGAAATTGCAAGTTGAAAGCCCGCCCGATAAAATTGCAAGTCAGTAGCCCGCCCGGAGAATAGGGTGATAAAATTGCAATTCGGTGCTAGCCAGGAGAATAGGGTGATAAAATTACAAGTTAGGAGCCGCCCGGAGAATAGGGTGATAAAATTACAAGTCGGGAGCTCCCTCGAGAAATAGGGTGATGAAATTGCAAGTCGGGAGCCTGCTCGGAGAATAGGGTGATGAAATTAAAGTCAGGAGACCACCTGGAGAATAGGGTGATGAAATTGCAAGTTGGGAGACCACTCGGAGAATAGGGTGATGAAATTTTATGTCAGGAGCTCGCCCAGAGAATAGGGTGAGAAAATTGCAAGTTGGGAGCCCACCCGGAGAATAGGGTGATAAAATTACAAGTCGGAGCTAGCCTAGAGAACAGGGTGAGCAAATTGTAAGTCGGGAGTCCGCCAGAAGAACAAAATAATGAAATCAAAAGTCAACAGATTAAAAATAGTAAGTCAGGATTCCACCTGGAGAACGGGCTGAAGAAATTGAATGTCAAGAAGTGAGGTGAAGAAATTGAAAGTCAAGCAACAAGGTGAGAGAATTGAAAGTCAGGCAGCAAGGTGAAGAAATTGAAAGTTAACTGATTGAAGAAATAACAAGTCAGGAGCCCGCCTGGAGAACAGGGTGAATAAATTGAAAGTCAAGAAACACGGTGAAGAAATGGTAAGTCAGGAGCCCGCCTGGAGAATAGGGTGAAGATTTTAAAATTCAAGTTCAAAGTTCAGAAGTCCCAAATGAAAGAACATGATCAATGTTCGAGTTCATCTCCAGCACCAAATTTTGTATGGAGAAAGAATTTATTTTCAAGTTCAAGCCAAAGAAGATCAGATCATTTATCACTTTTGAAAGCATTAATTGAAGATTCAAGTCAAGAGTCAAGAGAAGCTCCATAGATAGGATTTTTATAATTTTGTTTATCTTTTAACTTATAATTTTCATCTTGATGTAATAACAGATCCGCGGACTGGAACCTCAATGGGACCTCAATCAACTCTTCAACTCGATATAGTCCATTTCCTTTTCAACCCCGTAACTACATGTGAGTTGTTATCCCCATAACTTGGGATATATAGGATGTCCAAAATCAAGGCTTAATTGTTCTTTGTCCTTCTATTCCTCCATTTGAATAATGGTCGGGTCAATATTTTATCTCGTTGTCTATTTCTTTGTCTGTAACACTATATGCTCACAAAAAAAGAGGGGAATCATGTAGACACGTAATTTTGCCCCTCCCAAATATCAATTTTACCCATTTAATTCTCCTTACCATGCACCCCACACGACTTAATAATTTTTTCACAAAGAAACAAATATACAACAAACCTATAACAACTTTGAACACCTCACCTTATCCGAACCACCCCAACCCCCTACCCCTACCTCACCCCTACCCATGTGCACCCCCTCTTAAATTCATGTTTTTCTCACACACCCTCACACCACATCAGAGTAACTATACTCAACTCACCAAATTTGCACATACATAGACTGATATATATATATATATATATATATATATATATATACATACATACTCTTCCATTTTCAATGAGGATGAACAAATACACACTCATAGATATCCTCACATACATACACTCATAGAGAAGAAGATACACACTCACAGAGGAGTGAAAATTAGTGAGAAATACAGAGGGGGAATGAATTCACGCATAGATGCCAATTAGGGTATACACACACAGAAATAAAGTAAGTGATTAGAGAGAAACTAGTCGAGAATTAGGGGAGAGAAAGGGGAAAATAGAGAGAGAATCAATCGAAAAGTAAACGGAGTGAGATAGATCGGGCAAGAGAGAAAGTGATAAATTGAGAGAAAAGCGGTGAAAAGGAAAAACAGCGAGAGACAGAGAACGAAAATTTTCATTCTGTTTTAACCTATCTAGTAAGTTTCACCGGAAAACCCCAAAATTGATGATCAAATATACCTTCTACTGCTGTCGTTTTCACTGTTCTAGTAGCCGGAGTTGTTGTCGGATCTGAAGGTGACAGCAACAGTCATAGCCGATCGAGCTCATAGGAGCTCCAGCGAAATAGAAACAACAAATCCAGCTCCAATTAGGCGAGACCCGTTTAGGGTAGTTTTAAATCCGTAATTTGGGGTCTATATTGAGATTTTTCTGTTGGTTTAAAGGCTTTTGGGGATTGCAATTTTTGATATCAAGTTGGTTTGTTGGCTATTGAGGTTTCATTCGAGACACCGATTGCAGTTTTTAGTCAAAAGAAGAAATTTTAATCAAAAAAGACATTAAGGTCCATTTCTCATCTCATTATCGATTAATTTTAAGTTTCGAATATTTCGAGTGGTGAATTCATGACATTTGCACCTTGATTTATCTTATTCGATTGTGTTTGATTCTTGAATAATGATGGATATTGGTTGATTGATCACTTGATTCGGATAATTGAATGATTTAAACTCAATTGGGAATAAATTGGGGCGAGAATTAAAAATCGATAAAAGCAAGTGTTAGTTGTTTTGATTCATTGATGTCGTTGAATGTGATAATGTCATAAGAGGTCGAGCTGGGTAGGCAAATTTAAAACTTGTGGAATGTTTGGAATATCTGTTGAATTGTTTTGCTTACCACATTTAGATCAATGTACTCATTTGGCTAGGGAATGCCCCGAGACACATTGTATTTATTCACCGGGTAATGCATCGAATTATCATGTACGCAAAGGAGGTTCGTGATCAAGGCCCGAGGCATCGGGTAATGCATAGCTAGGGCAATTAGAATAGTTTAGGTTATTTTAGCATTTTTATTTTTGGTTTTTAATAAACTGGACTGGACAGTAATTTTGGATTTTTGACTGTTTTGGTTGTTTGTTTTCTTGTTTATATGTTTTGTTGGTTTATATATTCCATAGTGTCGTATTAGCCGATATACTCCATGAAGCGGCCATGGTTGAACCATGGGACCGAGGGGTGCCTAACACCTTCCCTTCGGCCAACAGAATTCCTTAGCCGGAATCTCTGTTCGCAAACCAGTTTTTCAAAGAGTCAAAAATCGTTTTGAAAAGGGATTTCCGAAGGTGACTTGGTACATCCGATTATGCCAAGTGGCGACTCTGTGTTTAAATGTAACAATCTTTTTTTTTCGAAATAAATTTTCCTTTGTCACTTAATAATAAAACCTTTTTGAAACATAAAATCAAATCTTTTGATAAAAAAAAGGAGTGTGACAAATTGAGGGTGCAAGGACGAGGTGTTACAATACTTAAAAGGTTCTTTTTGGCCTAGTAAGCTGGTTCTGCAAGGTAGCTTTTGCTGGAAAATGATCACTTAGGCCTTTTTATAAGTAAGTTGCTTTATAGAGGGTCATGCTATCAGCCAACTAGTGTTATTGAAAACCCAATATATTTTTGAATAAATTTTTCTATCCCTACTTTTGTCATTTAAGGTATACCAAGGCAGTTCAATCAAATCACAATCTTCAATACATGCACTCTTGAAAATCAACAATCTCTGGCTAAGTTATAATATTTCCACCAATTCTATTTTCAGAATGTAAAATAGCGTTGAAATATTTCGGAATGGCGAAGGCTTGATGCAAGTATTGTGATAACTCTCTATTTATGCCCAGAATTTTCTCCTCTCTTCTCTAGAATTATGGGTATACAGTATTGATAGGCACAATGATAATGGGAAAGGAGTGTGATGAACTTCACTTCACAGGCTAACATCTGACCTGAGCTAGATACCAGAACCACTCTATAATAATCAGGTCTCCACACTAATATGATGCTACCATTATTGTGAGAATCTAGATTAGTAAGGAAATGCCAACCTACAAATATATTTACTAATTGCATGGGACATATTTGAAATCTTCACATTTGGTTCTACCAAGCCTACTACAGTTTTATCCCATACAAAAGTTGGGTACGCGGGTTAAGGTGGGATGTCCTATGGTTAAGTTTGGTGCTAAATTTATACCATGTTTGATGGATGAAAAAAAATTTAATAATGGAACTAATTTATACCATCAACCAAACATGGTATAAATTTGACACCAAACTTAGTCTTGGAATATCTCATCTTATCCCATGTAACATGTGATTATTTAATACCACCTCTCTTATGATATAAATTATTCCAAGGGTTATAATCCTAGGACCATAATCCCGGAATAATTTAATCTACGTACCAAACAACCCTATATATATGATTTGCTCTGCCAATTGAGTTCGAATTAGTACTTTCACAAATAGATATTTCCATTCTATCTGGAAAGGAATTATCATAAACTTTGGTTAACACTTGGGGATTTAGATTTTCTTTCTGAAAAACACACAAACAAATTATGAGTTGAGAATAAAACTCTACTTCAGCTATATTTTGTTTACGATTTTGAATACAGGGAGATAATATCAAAATCGCTATATAATTATAATAACCAAAACATATACATCTTACACAATCTTTGGAGCATCATGGCTCCATTTATTTTTCAACACAAATATTTATTTTTCCTTTGTTGTTCACTCCCAAATCAAGATCTCTATAGTTGAAATATGCAGCTCTAGGATACTTGGATACATACTTAGCCATGTATCGATAAATCTTTCGAATCTGAGCTATGTTTTTTGAAGAACTCTCTCTTTTTTGCCAATTCAGCTCATACAGGATCAAATATATATTTCCAGCTCTATGGGGAAAGGGATTTCAGATTCAAAGAAGTCATTCAGCTTTCCTCCATAAGGAGTAAACATCAAGGCTGGTGGATTTTGGCCTTGTTGATTCATTAGTTTCCATAGACCTTCGAGACCATCTATTGAAATAAGGTGCTGGACAGTCTGATTTCCGTTTGAAGTGTAAGTATCCCTCCACATATGTGATTTTCCTGTTAAGTAACGCATCAAGTGATGTTCCCCTAGGAAACCAAGAATAGAGTACAGATTTAATCCAACTCAGCTCTTTGCAATCTTCTTTCACCAACCCTAATTCTGGAAAGCTCTTTTGCGTTTTGCGGAGGAGTTCATTGACTCACACTACTAAAAAGAGGCCAAAAAGCGACGCAAAAGAAGCGACGAACTGTGTCGCTTTAAAAAGCGACGAGAAAAGCGGCACTAACCGTCGCTTTTTTAATTTAATTTTAATTTATATTATTTTTTATTAAAATCGACGGTCAACGTCTTAATATTCATCGCTTTTTTTGGCGGATTATTGCTGGAGCTCATTAACAAAAAATTTAGAACTTTTTTTTAATAAAAGCGACAGCCAGAGTCGTAATTTATTTAAAAATAATAATAATAAATATTTTGAAAAATAACGTAGTCCGTCAATTTATAAATTTGATTTTTGTTTATTTTATTAAAAGCGACACACAACATCACAATCATTTTTGTTTTTTAAAATATTAACTCTAGAAAAGCGACGCTATCCATCGCAATTTATAATTATTTTTAATTTTTCTTTATTTTTTACAAAAAGCGACGGACAGCGTCGCTTTTGTTAAAATTAAATAAAAATTTATTTTTTAAAAGCTACATCGGCCGTCGATATTTGATATTTTTAATTTGATAATAAATAAATAAATAAATTTTATATTTTAAAAAACTAAATTAAATATATAAATTTTTAAAAAGCGACGGTCAACGTCGAAATTAAGTCAATTTTTTAGTCCACTCATATTAGGGCAACAAACCCATTTCTCATCCTTTTTTCTCTCTCTTCCTTTAGCGCCTCTCTCTCTTTCTCTCTTTCTCTCTCTCTCTCGCTATTTCTCCGATCACTTGTTCAATTGAATAAACAGTAGGACAATTTGAGTTTGCACTTCAACAGATTCAGATTATTGAGGTCCGCGCACTCACCTTTTTTTTTTTTGGAAAGAGTGAAAGCATATGAATGTTTAACATCCCAAACCTGTGAGATCTGTTTACAGTTATGAAATTTTTCATAATTTTTATGTAATTTGTTGATTGTGTAATTTATCATACGCAGCAATAAAATTTATCACACACAGAGGGAGTAGCTGAGTTTTGTACTCATGAGATGGTGAATATTCAGTTTGTTTTTGTGTCATTAATATATATACCTTCACTATATAATATGTATCTACTATATATATATATATACCTATACATACACACATATGTATACACATTATCGACTATATCAATACGTACTATATACATCACATACGTACACGAGTATCTTATCCAATAATATAATGCGACGTATTTCATATACGTATTATATACATCACATACCCGATTTTACTATCCCATTATATTTCACATATACTCAAATAAATTATCGGTTGATTTATCTTATGTCATTAATATACCGTCGCTATATAATATGTATATATTATAAATATACATATACATATACACACTATCGACTATATCAAGTTCAAAATACGTACTATATACATCACATACGTATACAAGTATATTATCCAATAATATAATGTGATGTGTTTCTTATACATACTTAGATTAGTGACCGATTAATTATATTTGATTAGCTTAATATATTAGGTTTTGTTTATATATATAATTAGGTGTTACTTAAAATTATTTAATTTTTAATTTTTTCACTTCAAAAACCGACCACAAGTGGTCAGTTTTTTAAATTATTTTTTATTTAATTATAAAACCGACCACTTGTGGTCGGTTTTTATAAGTATTTTTTAATTATTATTTTTATAAAAATCGACCACTTGTGGTCATTTTTTTAAAAAAATAAATTTAAAAATGAAAAATAAAATTGACCACAAGTGGTCGATTTTTATGAATATTTTTTAATTATATTTTAAAAAAAAACGACCACTGGTGGTCAGTTTTGTTATTTTTTTGAATTTTTATTTGTTAAATAAATAATAATTATTATTAAAATTATTGTAATAATTATTTTAATTTTTTTTAAATACAAGTGGTCGCTTTTAAAAAAAAAAAAAAAAAAACGACCACGTGTGATCGGTTTTTTCTGACCAAATCTTGTGGTCCATTTTTTGTGGTCGGTTTTACCAATTTTTTTAGTAGTGATTGAATATAGCCACCTTTTCTGGAATATCAAGTAACTTAACCTTTCATGATACAATGAGACCAAACCTAGTCCCTCCACCTCCAGGGCGGAGCCAGCCTTATGTTCGGGGGTTCGGTCGAACCCATTCGACAAAAAATTATACTATTTATACATGATTAAAATTATTTTTTATGTGATTATAGTAGGTGTTGAACCCCTTCGACTAAGTTTTCTTTGAATATGGAACCCCCTTAGTTGAAATCCTAAATTTTCTTTGAATATGGAACTCCCTTCGTTGAAAT
This sequence comes from Capsicum annuum, assembly GCF_002878395.1. Lineage (NCBI taxonomy): Eukaryota > Viridiplantae > Streptophyta > Magnoliopsida > Solanales > Solanaceae > Capsicum > Capsicum annuum. Next base: position 116,647,258 of record NC_061112.1, on the reverse strand, counting down.
CCTGGCTCCGCCTCTGTCCACTTCCTCTAATCGCCCAAAAGAGATCCTCACCCTGATTCTCGATCATGCATTTTTCCACTGGCATCGATTAATTTGGCATCAATAATGTTATCAACAGCCATACCAAATTTTCGAGACATCATGCCATAGCCTCCACCACTAAAGTGTCCTCCAACACCAACAGTGGGGCAAATCCCAGCAGTAAAGGCCAGCTTTTTACTTTTTTTCGGCGACCCTATAGTAAAGGTCCCCTAGGGTGGCGCCAGATTGAATCCAAGCAGTCTTGTTTTCAGTGTCAATGGAAATTGATCTTTGGTTTCTAAGATCAATAATGACAAAAGGGGTATCCGAAATGTATGAAAGTCCCTCATAATCATGTCCATCACTTCGAACTCTGATTTGTAGGTTATGTATCTTGGAGCAACATATAGCTGCCGGAATATCAAACTCATTTAGGGGAGTGATAATAATTGAAGGTTTGACTTTGGAGGTTAACCTTAGGTTAGTTGAAAAGGAGTTCAAAATGGTGGAATATGATGAATTTTTATGAGTGTGGATGACTTGTGATACTGAGTTTGAGTTAATACTTTGATGAGAAAGGCATTTAAGAAAGTTATCATGGGTACTGGCTGTGGTAGCCCATGATGATAATGAAAGGCAAATTGAAAGGAGGAGAAGGATGATTGACTTGTTGAAAGTAATCATGACTCCTCGTTGAAATATTTGGTAGTGGAAAAATGGAAACAAAGAGCTTCTAGTTATAGTTTTGGCTTGGGAGATATAAAAGAAGCTTAGGGTGTTTTTGGTGTGAAGGAAATATTTTTTGTAGCAAATGTTTTGGAAAATAATTACTCCTTTCATTTCTTTTTAATTGTTCTCCTCGTCTTTCCTAAGTTAATTTGACTAAGTTTCAAAGCTAGATTAGATTAGATTAATTTATTTTTTAAAACTAAAATTTTGATATTAAAAAACTACATGAAAAGTATTATAAATTACATTTTTTTGTTTTTCAATTTGATTAAGATTTATATCTTAAAATGTTGGTCAAAATTTGTATCATTTGACTCTAAACATAAAAATGGAGTAATTAAAAAGGAATGAAGGGAGTAGTTGACTTCTAAGTTATTTTCTATAGTTCAGTAAGTAAAAAATATATATGTCTTATCCCAATAGTATTTACATATTTTCTGGTCCTACTTCCATAATCCATGAAGTCATTTTCTTCATATTTAAGGAGTTTGTTTTCCTAAAATAAATATGTTTTAAAAATTTCGTTCAGTCAAACATAAGAAAATAAAAGGATATTTTTAAAAAAAATGTACTTCGTTCGTATCAAACACATCCTTAGTTTGAAACCCTAAGACCACATAATATAGAATAATATTAATGTTTTTAGCTACTCCCTTTATTTCGTTTTACTTGATCTTTATACTAAAAATAGTTATTTTAGTTTACTTGTTCAATTTAAAAAATCAAGAATATTGTTATATTTTTTTTTGTCTTCCATTAATCTCAAATGACTACATAAAATAATAATAATAATAATAATAATAATAGTCAAATTTAAAGTTTCAAAATATTATTAATAAGGCTAATTTAGTAAAATACACTTCTAATTAAAATTTTGGTGTGTCCCATATTTTCACTTATTCCCCCCCCCCCCCCCTCTCTCATGGCGTGAAATTTTTTTTTTTTAAAGTACAACATTTCACATATGACTCCATCCATTCCAATTTTTTTTGAATTTCGAAATCAAATGTTGCCACATAAATTAGGACGGAGGAAGTATTATTGTTTGTGTTTAATCTAAATCTTCTTTTTTTTCTCTTAATTTCTTCGGTTGATTTCCTCTAAGTTTACTTTTACTATTTTATGAATTTATTATCCTGAATTATTTAATATTGTTTCTTGCCTTCTACTCTCTTCATCCTTATATGTTACATATATAGTTGAACAATTGAGAGTTTATTAATTTTTTATATGCCTTTTATATATTTTAAATTGTTAATAATTATGATTTATAATAGGAAAAATGCTCAGAAAAATATTTGAACTTTGATCGGATTTGCAATTGATCATACTAAACTTTGTGGGGGTCCTATTACCCCCTAGAATTTTTTAAAGTGGATTTAACTCCCCCCAAAATGTTATACCTAGCTTTGGCGGCTGGCGATGTAATATATGCGCCAATCTTGTTTTTACACGTGTTTTTGAAAAAGAAAAATTATTTACTTTCTTCTCCATTCTCATTCTTTTCATCATTTTTTCACTATCTTTTCACCAAAATCTTGACCACCATTGCCAAAATTACCAGCAACAAAGGCAACATTGTCATGAATTTTTCTTTTTCTCTATATCAATCTGAGGTGATAATTGACTAGCAACAAATTAAAATGACGAAATAAACAATTAATAACCAGAAATTAGCAAACAAATGTTTGAGACTTTCACAAGGATCCCATAACCAACACAGTGGCTTGGGATGAGCTCATTACCATGCCTGACAGACGAATTCCCTTCCGGCGACAATGGTGGGTTGGTTGGTGGCGTGGTAATAGTGGGTTAATTTTGCTATTTTGATGGAATTGAAGAAGGTTAATTTTGCTATTTTGATGGAATTGAAGAAGGCCCATTTGGGGTGTGTGTGTGTGTTGAAATTGGATCAAATTGATGGAAATAATTTTGCTATTTTGATGAAATTGATGAAGGTTAATTTTGTTATTATGATGGAATTGAAGAACACCCATTTGTTGTGTGTATTGAAATTGGGTCAAATTGATGAAAATAATTTTGTTATTTTGATGAAATTGAAGAAGAACCATTTGGTGTGTGTGTTGAAATTGGGTCAAATTGATGGAAATAAATTGTGTGTGTTGAAGATGACCCATTTGGGGCGTGTGTATGTGATAAAATTATGTTCAATTTTAATTCAACAATGGAGCAACCATGGTGCTTCATTGAAGACTCCATTGTTGAAGAGAAAAAAAAAGGAAGAGAGAAGAGAAAGCAAATAAAAAAATAAATTAAAAAACATAAAATTATTAAAATTCAGAAAATTGAGGGGTTATGTGACAAAAAAAAGTTTTACAACGATTTTTTACGCTCTCACGCGCTAAATGTGTGTGAATTATACACACTTGTCCAAGTAGACAGATATATGCCATTAAAATACGAAAAAAAAGTCCAGGGGGTAATAGGACCACCGCAAAGTTTCGTATGCTCAACTGAAAATTCAGACAAAGTTCAGGTATTTTTCTGAGTATTTTTCCTTTATAATACTACTTATTCTTATATAATTTTGAAATATATAAATTTTATATCAAAAACACTTAATTCTCATCCGATACTTCAAAATTTATCTTTGCATATATTACTATCTAATAAGAGGCAAAAGGCAAGAGAAGCAGGCAGCTCTCCGTCAACATGTCTACTTCTCCTGCCTGCTTCATCAACTGCTTGCTCCGTGATTTTACTATATCATCTCTAATTAATATTATAATTTATTTATGTATTAAAAAATTAATACTATTTAATAAAAAAGTAAAATAGACATTTATGACATGTCTGTTTCAATTGCTTCAATAGACTTTATTAAATATCTCTCCTAATTAGTTATTATAAGTTAGTTAAGTATTAAAAACTTATACTATTTAATAAAAAAAAGTAAAATAGATATACAATGATAAGTTAACTCTTGATGTTTTAAATTAATTAACTTGACATCTTATATAAGGTCCACTTAAGAAAAAATTAAAAATTTAAAAGATATAAAATATTTGATTGACTCTTAAAATTATATCAATGCTTCTTAAATTGGAATAGAAGAAACGTATTATAAAGCACAATAATTAAAAACTTAAATTATTTTTAAAATATAATTGACTATTAATGCACAAGAATTTGAACAGGGAGAGTAATGTATATTATTTGAAAACTACATAAAAAAATATTATAAATTACAATAGTTAACAACTTAAAATATCTAAAAACATATTAAAAGTATGATTTATTATCTAAATTTTATTTGTGTCGCATAAATTGAAAGAAAAAAATAACATACACTGAACCCGTGTTATCTGAAAAACAGTAATATAGGCCATTGAATTTTATTTTTCACACTCTTTACTAATTTATACATTTATAGAGTTTAATTTTGATCATGAATTAATTTTTTGAAATAAAATTATATATTTGAATAATAAATCACAATAATTGATAACTTAAAATATTTAAAGAGTACACGCAAAAATTACTCTGAAAAATAAATTTATTTAAATTTTAAAATTTTAAAAATATCACATCAATTGATATGGCTATTTATAATATTAATTTAGAGTAAATGTTGAGCACGGGCTTCTCGTGACTAGTTTTATATATTATCGGTTCGGTTTATCAATTTTCGGTTTTTAAATATGCTAAACCAATAACCAAACCAATAAGATATTTTTTATCGGTTTTCGATTTATCGATTTTTAGTCCTTAACGGTTCAGTTTTTGGTTTAACCGATAAGAAAATACTTATAAAATAGAAATAGTAGTAACTA
>NC_061112.1:116636743-116642614 GCF_002878395.1 Capsicum annuum | reverse complement strand
TATATATATATATATATATATATATATATATATATATATTGTTATTAGATTATCGGTTTACCCAATAACCCAATAAAAAGATTCAAACCGAACTAATAACCCAATAAAATTTTTTATAAAACCATTAAAAAATCATTAACCCAATAACAATAAACCAATAACATTTTTATCGATTCGGTTTATCGGTTGGTGTGTGTGTGTGTATATATATATATATATATATATATATATATATATATATATTCTTATTAGATTATCAATTTACCCAATAACCCAATAAGAAAGAAAAAAAGAAAACCGAACCAATAACTCAATAAATTTTTTTATAAAACCATTAAAAAATCGTTAACCCAATAACAATAAACCAATAACATTTTTATCGATTAGGTTTATCGATTGGTTAGGTTTTTGTACACCCCTACCACAATGTTTTCGAAACAACTCAATTAATTTCCAAAAGGATTTATGCACAACTCAATAATTTAGTTATTTTTTGGTGAAACAAAATGCTCCCTCAGTTTTATTTACTTGGACATTATATCAAAATAGATATTTTATTTTATTTTATTTTATTTTTTTATTTCACAAATTAATTTTTTTCATATTATTCGTAATATCAAATAACTATACAAAGTAGTAGTAGAAATCGTAGTCAAATTTACAATTTTAAAATATTATTAATAAAATTAATTAAATAAAATATATTAAAGATTTTCTTAATAAAAGGATGCGTCAGATCAACAAGACTTAAATAATACGAGAACGAAGGAAGTAAACGTTATGCGATTGTCTGTGAGACTTACTCTTAATAGTTTTAGCAAGTTCAAGTTGACTTTAGAGACTCGTTTTCTTAAAGTTGTAAGCTTTGACTTTTGAAGTAAGTATAGTTGCTACTAAAGCCAGCTACTTCTATGTTGTATACCTTCCAATGTAAGTGGCGGGTTTTGGGCTGTAGGTGACAAAAGAATTTTAAAATGAGATATAGGTGATACAAGTGTTAATAATTGAGTGTAGGTGACAATTACTTTATTAAGAATTAAGAAAGTAAGAAAAGTTTGAAAATAATTCACAAATTTTGTAATTTACACTTTGATCCAATGTAAAACCTAATATAACTAGAAACGGAAGGAAAAAAGGCACTTTTCTCTGTCTTCTCATTTATTGGAGTTTTCTCTCTCTTCGCGATTTTTGTTGTCCATTGTTGTTGTTGTTTTTATTCATCATCTTATTCTTCATTATCATCATCTTGTTCTTCATTATCATTTCTTCTTGTTCATCATCATCTTCTTGTTGTTGAACATTGTTGTTGTTACCGCTACTATTTCTACTTGATCAATTTTTTTAGGTCAAATTTTATTCATATATCACTTGGGCATTACTTATAGGTGATTTTAGTATGTAAAATTATAATTTTTAGTTAAATTTTTCATCTGGGTGTACTGCTACTGTTGTTTTTCGACAATGGATAAAACATATAATGTGAATTCAACAGATGAGTAATCTATTGCAACATATATGACTAATCTGTTGTAACAAATATGACTAATCTATTGTGCAGATTAGTAATCTGTCGCAATATATATGGCTAATCTATTGCAACATATATGACTAATCTGTTGCTACAAATGAGTAATCTACTACAACAGATTACTCATCTGTTGGATTCATATTATAGTGTTGTAAGATGAATCCAATACATGGGTAACCTGTTGCAACAGATTATTCATATATTGTAACATAATACTTACTTGTTGCAATAGACTCATATGTTGAATTCATGTTGTAGGTTCTATCCATTATAGCAGTAGCAAATATAACAAATAAAAAATTCAACAAAAATCATAATTATACTTACAAAATCATCAATGAAGTAATGTCCAAGTGATATTCGAACAAAATTTGACCAAAAAAATTTCAAAAATTTCAACAGCGGCACAACAAATAAGTGAAACACATGAAAAAGTTCATGAAACAGGTAAAAAGGACAAAAATAGTATATCATAAATCAAATACAAAAGGATCAAGTGGACAAACGTTTGAGTTCTCCTAAAAACGGTTAAGTTACGTAGTATTTTATTTGTTTTCTAATAGATGACTCATCTGTTATAACAGATTTTCTATCTGTTTGATAATTTCCAACAGATAAATTATCTGTTTCAACATATTAGTCATCTATTGATTCAAATTAAGCAATTATTAGTAATAACTAAATTGATTTAGCTAAAATTAAAGATAACTCTTTAAGACAATGGGACAAACATTTGAGTTCTCCTAAAAATATTTGAGTTCCCTAGTATTTTAATTATTTCCCAATAGATGGCCTATTTGTTGCAACAAGCTAGTCATCTATTGCAACAAATGTTTATAACAGGTTAGTCATTTGTTGATTTAAATTAAGCAATTATTAATAATAATTAAATTGATTTAATTAAAATTAAGACAGGGAGGAAAACGTTTGAGTTCTCCTAAAAACATTTGAGCTTTAGTATATTAAATTGCCTTTCAACACATATTTTGTCTATTTAATAATTTTCAACAGATAAGTCATATGTTGCAATAACTTAGTTATTTGTTGCAATAAATGTCTATATCTGTTTGATAATTTTCAATAGATGAATTAGTTGCTGCAACAAGTGAGTCATTTGTTGCGACAGATGTCTATATCTGTTTGGTCATTTTCAGCAGATGTTTTTATCTGTTTGGTCATTTCCAATAGATTACTCATCTATTGTAACATGTTAGTCATCTATTGATTCAAATTAATCCATTATTAGTAATAACTAAATTGATTACTAAAATAAAATATGAATTAATAAGTTCAATTACAGTTTCAATTAATCTCATGATCATTACACGACCAACTAAGTATGTTCGTCCTGAGTAGAGTGATCAATTGACCAATTTTATTTGAAATGATGCAAACTAAGTCATAATTAGAAATAACTATATTGATTTAACTAAAATTAAAGATGAATTAGTGAGTTCGATTATGATTTCAATTAATAGTATAGTAATTACATAATCAATTAAGTGTTTCATACTGAGTATAATGATTAATTGACCAATTTTATTTGAAATGATTCAAATTAAACCATTATTAGAAATAACTATATTGATTTAACTCAAAATTAAAGATGAATTAGTAAGTTCAATTACGATTTCAATTAATCTCTTAGTAATTACATGATCAATTAAGTGTTTCATCCTTAGTAGAATAATTCATTGACCAATTTTATTTGAAATGATTCAAATTAAGCCATTATTAGTAATAAATATGTTGATTTAACTAAAATTAAACATGAATTGATGAGTTCACTTACAATTTCAATTAATCTCATAGTAATTACATAACTAACTAAGTGTATTCGTCCCGAGTGGAGTGATAAATCAACCAATTTTATTTGAAATGTTTCAAATTAAGTCACTATTAGTAATAACTAAATTGATTTAACTAAAATTAAAGATAAACTTACAATTTCAATTAATCTCATAGTAATTAAGTGATCAACTAAGTATATTTGTCATGAGTAGAGTGATTAATTGACCAATTTTATTTGAAATGAATCAATTAAGCCATTATTCTTAATAACTAAAATGATATAACTAAACTTAAAGATGAATTGATAAGTTCACTTACAATTTCAATTAATCTCATAGTAATTACATGATCGACTATGTGTATTCATCTCTAGGAGAGTGATCAATCGACCAATTTTATTTGAAATAATTCAAATTAAGTCATTATTAGTAATACCTAAATTAATTTTAACTGAATTAAAGATGAATTGATAAGTCACTTATAATTTTAATTAATGTATTCGTCCTTAATAGAATGATCAATTGATAAATTTTATTTGAAATGATTCAAATTAAGCAATTATTAGTAATAACTAAATTGATTTAACTAACATTATTGACAAGACCTTAGACAAGGGGACAAATATTTAAGTTCTCTAAAAAACATTTGAGTTTTAGTATTTTAAATTATTTTTCAACATATATCTTATATGTTTGAAAATTTTCAACAGATGAGTCATATGTTGCAATAACTTAGTAATTTGTTGCAACAGATGTCTATATTTGTTTGATAATTTTCAATAGATGGGTCATTTATTGCAACAAGTTAGTCATCTGTTGCAACATATGTCTATATTTGTTTGGTCATTTCCAACAAATGTCTTTATATGTTTGGTCATTTTCAACAGATTACTCTTCTTTTGCAATATGTTAGTCATCTATTGATTCATATTAATCCATTATATTAGTAATTACTAAATTGATTTAACTAGAACTAAACATGAATTAATAAGTTCAACTACAATCTCAATTAATCTTGTGGTAATTACACGATCAACTAAGTGTGTTCGTCCTGAGTAGAGTGATCAATTGACCAATTTTATTTGAAATGATTCAAAGCAAGCCATAATTAGAAATAACTATATTGATTCAACTAAAATTAAAGATGAATTAGTACGTTCACTTTCACTTTCAATTAATTTTATAGTAATTACATGATCAACTAAATGATTTGTCTTAAGTAGAATGGTCAATTGACCAATTTTATTTGAAATAATTAAAATTGAGCAATTATTAGTAATAACTAAATTGATTTAACTAAAATTAAAGATGAATTGATAATTTAATTATGATTTCAATTAATCTCATAGTAATTACATGATCATCTAAGTGTATTCGTCTTGAGTAAAGTGTTAATTAACCAATTTTATTTGAAATGATTCAAATTAAGACATTATTAGTAATAACAATATTGATTTAACTAAAATTAATGATGAATTGATAAGTTCAATTACGATTTCAATTATTCTCATATTAATTACACGATAATTTTAGTGTGTTCGTTTTGAGTTGAGTGATCCATTGACTAATTTTATTTGAAATGATTCAAATTAAGCCATTATTAGTGATAGCTAAATTGATTTAATAATTACAATTTTAATTAAATCTTATAGTAATTACATGATCATTTAAGTGTCTAACCTATTGCAACAGATTTAACTTATTGCAATAGATGAGTCATCTGTTGAAAATTATCAAATAGATATACACATATGTTGCTACAGATTGGTCATCTGTTGTAATAAATGTCTTTATCTGTTGATCATTTCCAACAGATAACCAATCTGTTGCAACATATGAATTTATCTGTTTTTTATTTCAGACAAATTACTAATCTGTTGCAATAGATGATTAATCTATTGCAACAGATGTCTTTATCTATTTGATCATTTTCAACATATTACTAATTTGTTGCGACAGACGATTAATCTGTTGCAATAGATGTCTTTATCTACTTGGTCATTTCCAATATATTACCCATCTGTTATCAATCTATCTTTAACTTTGTTGTAATAGTAAATAATCTTGTGTTCTTATTTAATTTTATTCTATGACCTTGCTCTCAACCAAACACTTTCTTTCTTGTAATTGACTCTTTCCACTCCCGAACCCTCAAAAACCTACACCTCTCAAAATCTTAAAAAAATAGGCAGAATGAAAAAAAATAAGAATAAACTCAGTCGATCAAATATAGATTTTCTCATTCATTACATAAAAAATACTTACAACATTAAGTAGATCCGATAAAATAAATTACATATGATAAAAAAATATATATTATTATTATTATTATTATTATTATTATTATTATTATTATTATTATTATTGTCAATCGAAAATCCATTGGGCAGCAGACACCTCAGCCTTCGAAACCCAAGAAGCACCCTTGCTCTCGCGGCTCCCAACTCTCACTCGAGTTCATGAACCAGCCTTTCAAGTTCCTACACGGTGTCAAGCAGAATCGCCATGTACCAAATCAGATCAGTCATATCTAGAACATGCATGAACAAATAA
>NC_061112.1:116625076-116633743 GCF_002878395.1 Capsicum annuum | reverse complement strand
AAGTTCGAGGGTGATTTGATGTATTTTCTCTATTGGAAGTTGAAGAACATATGTAAAAGTAACTGGCATTCGTAGAATTAGATTGCGACCTAGAATTTAGGGATTATGGGTATTTAGAAGATTTGAAAAACTTATATTAACGTCCAAAGCTTTAAGATTCTGCTTGAAAATTAAAATATCTAACTATGTTCTTGATTTACTGAGTACTTTTCAAATTCTAATACCAATTTTTATATATTTTTTATATAATTATATATAATTTATCTTAAATTTAATAGGTGTTGAAGTACTAAAAGAATGGTCATAGGTCCGCCCCATAGATAGTGTCAAAAGTCAAGTCAAAACTCTCTATATATATCTATGACAAAATTGACTATTGTATTTAGATGTTGGAATTTCAACTATTATGTCTTGATCTGAATGTCCATTTTGTGTAATAGATTAATAAAGGAAATTACATATAGAGAATTGCATGTCTATATTTTCTTTAATATTTCTATTTCTATGTGTGTAAGATGTTATTGTATCATCATGATATAATTTAGACGTTTCTTATAAAATCGAAGTCACATTTCATTATTATAGGAATATATGTAAGTTAAAATCTTATGATTACCAATTTATTGTAGAGAAAAATATCAAAATGAAATTTTAAAATACCAAATCATACAAAATTAATGTCATATGATAATGAAAAAATAATTATAAAAATAAAAAACCAAAATTTTTAATTCAAAATTTTCGATATCATACCATATATCGCACCCCTAGCTTTCTACTCCTATACTTTCGCTTCAAGAATTCAAAAAAGATTTAATCTTATTTGGCGGCTTCAGGATTTAGGCATTGTTGGTGCTTTGGAGGTTTAAAAATTTATATTGATGTCAAAAGTTAATTAAAACACCCAACTATATTCTTTAATTTACATGATACTTTTCAAAATTTTATAACAATTTTTATATAATTATATCTAATTTACCTCAAATTCAATGGGTACTGAAGCACCAAAAGAATGTTAATAGGTCTGCCTCTAGCACGAGTCACATTCATACACTTTCCTATTTTAACAAGACAAAACAACAATTCTTACAAGTACCAAATTTTCTCACATAAAAACTTATCTGCACCAAATACAATCAAGCTAATCATAGAAGGCAAATAATAATTTATTAGGAATCTTATTTAAAATAAAGAAAATTCATGAAAACATTAAGTACTTAATATAAAAGGAAGGTAAGCATAGAATACTACTTATGGTAGTTTTCTAATATACAAATTACAAATATAACTACGACACACAGTTAAAACATAAGTAATTTTTTCCCCATACAAAATTTATAATCTTCTCATAACATGTAACAATTCTTTTAGCATCGACAAAAACTTCTGATACTTTCCTTTCTATTGCTTTTTCTTCAAGCATTGAGGAAAAGGTGGGGAAGTTCGTGGGATAGTCTTCAATACAGACTCAGCTTCCTTCCCCTTACCTTTATCCTTATATAAACTCTATAAAGGAAGTGTAATTAAATTTTCTTCTATTAATTTTTTGATTTGTTTTATTAATGTTATGAAAGGTAAGTGCTTTTCTTCTTTTCTAATGTTAAAATATAATGTTTATATATATATATTTTCAAAACTTAGCTAATTTAAATAACAAAATTTCAGTTGTAGATGGAAAAATATAAAAATTTTTGGGTAAAGTCTACAGCTATCACATTAGGCGTTACTAATATAATTTTCTCTATTTTACATATATGCAAATGCACTAGTTAACCATGATTAAAAATAAATAACTATAGTTAAACAAAATGACACATGTCATTTATTTATTGATTAAATGTAAGCACCAGGTGCAAGTAGATTTTTTTTCGTGAAAAATACCCCTCAATTATTGACAGTTGATCAATAATATTTTTCGTTTGATTGGGGGCTCAAAAATACTCTTGCCTTAATAAATTAGCTTACTTTTACCCTTCAAAACTAATAGATGTCATGTCACATTTAAATCGCATTAAAAAAATTGCACTTTACTGACGTGGTACTGGTATACATGAAAAAATGAGCAAAAAAGGCGTAAAAGGCTGTTATAAATAGCAGAGTGCAGCAGTTTTTTTTTTTCAAGTCCAAACAGACTTCAATGGGATTTTCGAGATTTGTTTGGAGTCTGATATATGCAAACGAACTATGTAGCCATACTAAATTTGATGTTCCGAACGCGTTGGAGAAGTCAGATTTTAAAAAAATATCATTTTCAATAAGTTGACCTCCAAAACCCGAAATTATAATTTTCCAAATCGAGGGTCGAAATGAGATTTAAAAACCGTAAAATCATACCAAATATGCGAACACCCTAAATTCGATATTCTGGATCTACTGGAAAAATTGGATTTTTCATCCAAGGTCGTTTCGATCAAATGTGGGCCCCACACCCAAATTAAAAAATTTCAATTTTTCAACTTCCGACCAATAGGTTGAAATGAGCTCGGGTGTACCGGGACCCAAACCAAAGGTCTACCTAGCCTAAAATCGATATTCTGAAGCTTCTGGCGCAGTCCGTTCAGCCATCCATCACACGGATCAAAAGGTATCACATAAATCCAAAATAAGGCTCTCGAAGCCATAAAAAATTACAATATCAGATAAATGATACCAAAATGCATTGAAAATCATACCAATCACTCCACGCCCCAGAAATATCATAATGCAACTACGGAGAGGGATAAAACAGTCAAATCACACAAAATCACAAATTTCATATATTTCATCAAATTTTTAGGCCGTTTACAAAAAGGTTATTTGGGATATCAACACTATGATCCAAAAAATCATAGAATGAAGTTCTGTGTTGAGTAAAGTTGTACCTCTTGGCATCAAACTATTACTATGATAGAAGCTTTCAGGCCTAAACTTAAGGCTAAATGGGTCAGATGGTATCCACCACCTTCTGGGTGATGGAAATGCAACACTGATTGAGCATCTAGAGGTAACTCAGGCCCAAGTTCTGCTGCATTCTGCATAAGGAATCATGAAGGCAATCTAGTATGTGCAAAAGAGATTATGATTCCTGACTCTACTAATTTGGTTGCTGAGGTGATTGTTATAAGAGCAGGTTTACAATTTTATTTGGAAAATCATATCTCAAATATAACTGTTGAATCTTATTTGATTGCAATAGTGAATATAATCAATGGTGCTTGGAAAGTTCTTTAGAGTGTGACAATGGAGGTCAACTCTATTAAACAGATGATGGTTTCAATTACAGCAAGAGTACAACGCTTCTGAAGGGAGGAAAATACTTTTACTGATTTTTTAGCTAACATGATTTTTCATTTTATTTGAATTTAGATATTTTCAGGAATTACCAAGCACTAGCAGATAGATTATCAATCTGGACAAGCACAATATTCCTCATATGAGAATAAGGAAATGCAAAACAACGTAAGATGAGGAGAAATCGTCTATATTCAGAATTTATTTTGAACTTTTATAAATGATTTTAGATGATATTATTGTGCTAAATATATTGGTGTCTGAACTAAGTTCAGTTGGTTAAACATATCATGCACCTGGTGAGAAATTTGGGGTGTGACAGATGATATTAAACTAGGACGCTTTAATATTAGTATATAGTTATCATGTGCATATGGTTACTAAACGTTCAAATACATCAACTAATTGGCCGTATAGATTCAAGTTTGTTCCCTTGTGTTACTGGACTCAAATCAGTGAAAAGGGAAAAATATTTGTACCTGATGAGTTGGCAGTTGAGATAGATTTTGAATGCATTATTCAGCAACAACTCCAATGTGCAGATTCAACTTTCAATCATTAAGAATTAGTAAACGTTTGAAGATATAAGGATTGATGGTGGTATTAATCCTAAGTTGGGATTCAACTACATATATCCAACAAAGGGAGCTGACTTACCATTGAAGGTTGATCCCTGCACATGTAAATTTGAGGTAATTGCAACGATATTCAATTAGATCTATAAATATGCAAGTAAAATGGTGACATTTTCCCGAGTGTTGATGAAGAACTTCAGCTAATGCTAAATCAGTCAATATCAGTGCTTAACAAAGTTTGAAGTCGAAAGAAAAGAGAGGGGAACGAGGTCCTGCAAGGCGGAAGCGGAACAATGATTTCTTTGGGCAGAGGAGACGACAACAAACAGGTGGTAGTGAAATGTGATGAAGAAGTTGTAGCTACTTTCCTAATTTTAGCCATTTATCTGCTATATCAGAGGACTTATTGGGTCAGGCCACTTTTGGGCCTGATCTTGTAAATATTTGCTTCTTTTTATTAAGTATAAATAACAAAAATATCAATTCTTTTGAAAGTAATTACACTCTTTTTCATTTTTTTAATTACTTTACTTTTTTTCTATTAATATATATAACATAACCGACATATACATAGCATTCTGTGTATATGTTGAGATTTTTGTAATATGTTTAGGGAGTTGAGATTTTTTTGTAATATTAGAAACATAAGTTGTGTATTTGTATAATTTTTAATTTTATTAATAAAAGGGTTCCGAGCTCACATTTAATTAAAAAAAGGAAATTCAAACCAGAAAAATAAAAAGCTTAATCTTCTCTTTTTATCTGTTTTCAGCATTTTCCTCCTCTCTCTACATGCATTGCATGCAAAACCACTTCATTTTCCCATCTCCAAAAGAAAAAACTTTTCATTTGAACCTTAAAAAAACATAGCTTTCTTCACCATCTCAAATCTAATTGTCGTAAGCTAAATTTATATATTAAAGGTCTATTCAATTTACCTTTCAAAATTTGGAGAGGGACGAAATACATAATAAACTATTCTGACAGGTTTAACAAAGTTAATTCAGTAAGAGGTTATTAGAACCTTGCAGATGAGGCAACATTCACTAATGAAGAAAGAAGCAATGTACCACCATAAACAATAACTAGTAATTTGTAACACATACAAAGAAAGATATATTTTTTTGATTTTGGGTCCGTCAAGATACCGGAGTCGAAGGGGTAAGTTTTTTTTTATTAAAAATTTCAAAGGGGCATATCAAAATGAAAAAATATCAAAACGGACCATTAAAAGTTAATGCTGTTAGGTTACATGGTAAAGTGTAAAGTAAAATCATGATTTTACCTTACAAGGTAAATGGAGCCACTTACCTCATCCTTTGACTGAAAAAGTTGGTGAGGGTTGGGAACTTTAATGACATCGATGTACTCACTCCGTCCATCTTATTTTATTCCTTTTTCTATTTTAGATGTTCAACAATACTTGTCCAATTTATGAAATTAATGGATAATTTATTCATTTTTATCTATTTTACCCTTTGTATAAAATACAATATATCACTCATTGCATTTTCAAAGCAAAAATATATTCAAAGGGTTATCTAGTAAAATCACCCATTTATTTATTGTTTCTTAAGGAATATGTCAAGTAAAAAATGAACTAGTATTTATGAAATCAATGAATAATTTATTTATTTTTATCTATTTTACTCTTGGTATTAAATACAATAAATTACTCATTGCATTTTTCAAAGCAAAAAAATTTATTATATTCAAATGGTGATATAGTAAAATCACCCATCTATTTATTATTTCTTAAGGCATATATCATGTCAAAAGTGAACAAATATTTATGAATGGAGGGAGTATTTAGTGAAGAATTTATTTCAACTGTAGTGTAAGGTTGGAAGACTGTTTTACCTTACAAGGTAAAATTTGTCTCATACCTTATTAATTTTCTTTTATAAACTACCCATTTCATTCATTTCTTATTCACATTATTTGTTTGTATACTCGTTTCACTCTCTTCATTCACATTATTTGGGTGTTTGTTCTTGTTCTTGTTCAAAGTCTATTTCATAAAAAAATTTGTACTTTAAGGTATATTTAATCACCTTTTTATATAATTATTTCAATACCTAAAAAACAAGTACGTAGTATTAATATTATTAATCATCTTTTTAGCTTACTAATTTGCCAAACGTTGTTGTTATCGTATAAACTTGTTAAGCCTAAACCTACGTTAAGTGTTTAATGTCTATCTAATCTTTTTTTTTTTGAATTTGTTGTTTTCACATCGAAGATGTTAAAGATGTTAAATTTGGTCATGCATGTGTAAACAACTTGCTCTTTAGGCTTCGGATTCCCATATCGAAATTATTCACAAGTTCGGGTGAGTTTGATAATGTGTTTCAGACCAACCATCTAATTGTTGTTCCATTGCCATTCTTGAAGAATCAATATTCAAATTCGAAAAATTTTAACTTATTCAAAGATCAAACTCTTTATCTGTGGGTTCTTCAACTATAGGAGAATGTTCCACAAACGCATACATGTCAAGTGTCTGCAGATTAAGATGATTACCAAAAATTTCAATGGTATAAAGAAATAAAGACAAAGAATCATCTTTACAAATAGGAGTTTCACCGAATATTGATTATCCGTTGGACGTAAAATAATTCGTATATCGACTAGATATAACTACATCATCTTTCGAATTAGTAATATCCATTTTACTCCTAAACAGTCTTTTTGAACTATCATATTTGAGGGATAAAAGAAACGATTGAACCACTATAAGACGCTGACTATATTGCATTGAATTCCTATCATGCAAAACTTAGTCACCCCAATGTAAATTTACTCTTACATTATTATCATCCATCTTAAAGTAAGAAATGAATAACGTTCAACAAATATTTTGAGTTATGAACTTTGACAATTTTTTTTTTGAATTGATGTAAATGAAAGAACCTACATTCACACTCTTTATATGGCACCGTGAATTTTAAAGCTTTCACAAGGCAAACATGGGATCCTACCTTACAAGGTGAGTGTCTATACTCGACTTACAATCAACCACCAAAAGATAATTTATTCGCTCCCTTGTCAGCGGTAAGTCCCATCTTGTAAACACTCCATTCCTAAGGAAATTTATTTCCTACTTTTTCAGTTAAAGGATAAGGAAAGTGACTCCTGTCACACCCCTTTTTTAAACGTATTCCAAAAAATGTATATTTTAAAGTTCGAAAGGGTTTTATTATTTAAGTGACAAAAATGAAAATTTGTTTCGGAAAAAAGGATTATTTACATTTTTTATTCAGAGTCGCCACTTAGCATAATCCGGTGTGCCAAGTCACCTTTGGAAAATCCTTTTCGAAACCATTTGACTCTTAAACTGGTTTGCAAACAGAGATTCCAGCTAAGGAATTCTGTTGACCGAGGGGAAGATGTTAGGCACCCCTTGATCCCGTGGTTTGACCATGGTCGCTTGGCAGAGCGTATCGGCTAAATTGGCGTTACAAATGCATAAACCACACAAAGCACACAAAAATAATCACTCAAGCAAACAAAAACAAAATAATCCAAAATATAAAGTCCAGTCCAATTATACAGTCCAAAATAGAAAATATAAATCCTATTCTAAACTAAATCTAGACTACGCTCCAATGCCTTACCCGATTCCGTGGGCCTTCATCACGGTTATTTTTCGCCAAACATGATACGTCAGGGCATTCCTCGGTGAATAAATATATACAGATACTTCGGGGCCTTCCCCGGCCAAATTATACAATTGAATTAAATACGATAAGCTAGAAAGAAACATTCACACGCACATTCTAACATTCAACCAAAATAACAAGTTTTAAAGTTTGCCTATCCGAACCTATATTGCCTATCCGCTTCTGAGTTAAAATGATTCTATCAAATTCATGCTTAATCCGAATTAAATAAAATGACAACGGTCCAAAATTTAACTACATTAAACTTTTAACAACTTTTTATTCCCACCCCGAAATCCTTTTCCAACCAAATATTAACACATGCTTTGCCTATCAACTCAAATTTTTTTACTAGGAATTCAATATAAACAACATAGATCCAACGACAATTAAAGCATGATAATCATACGAATTTCACGTGAAATAACATCAAACATTCACCAACTCATCCAATTTCAAACATGCACAATGCAACAAATTACGATAAAGAAGAGAGAATGAGTTAAAGAAATGGACCTTCCGATAATCGATTTCGGTTGGTAACAATATTAAAGAAGACCCGGACTTCAGAACTCGGAACAGAACCTCAATAGTGATGCATCCCAACTTCGATATCAAGGACTTCGAAACCCAAAACTAGTCGAAATAGATAGAAAACCAAATCCCAAACCCGGAACGACAAACGGTGAACCCAAAATCCCCGCAATCCAACAGAATATTGAAAGACGATTCACGAGCAAATGAACCCAAAATATCCGCAATCCAACAAAAGACTGCAAATCAATACCAAACTGGAGCTCCGGCGAGGTCAATGATGGTCAGAAATTGATAAAAAGGGTCAGATCTCCGACGACTTTGGATGCTTTTCAGCTAGAGTCGTTAGAAACAGACAGTTCCAGCGAGGAGATCACCGGAAAAACTGAAACCCACCTGATTCTTAGCGATTTCCATCCACCTTTTTTCGATTCGACCCTTGTTTGTCTCTCTCTCGATCTCAAACTATTGCCTCTCTCTGATTTCTCACTTTTTTCTCGATCTCACTGTTCTTGGCAGCCATTCCCATGTGCGTGTGTGTGCATTTTACGGTGAATGTACGGTAGCTACAGTGATGATCCCCATCGATTTCCGGTGAGGAACTCACCAGAAATAGTCAAACCCAA
>NC_061112.1:116621710-116622076 GCF_002878395.1 Capsicum annuum | reverse complement strand
GGGTTTTATTATTTAAGTGACAAAAATGAAAATTTGTTTCGGAAAAAAGGATTATTTACATTTTTTATTCAGAGTCGCCACTTAGCATAATCCGGTGTGCCAAGTCACCTTTGGAAAATCCTTTTCGAAACCATTTGACTCTTAAACTGGTTTGCAAACAGAGATTCCAGCTAAGGAATTCTGTTGACCGAGGGGAAGATGTTAGGCACCCCTTGATCCCGTGGTTTGACCATGGTCGCTTGGCAGAGCGTATCGGCTAAATTGGCGTTACAAATGCATAAACCACACAAAGCACACAAAAATAATCACTCAAGCAAACAAAAACAAAATAATCCAAAATATAAAGTCCAGTCCAATTATACAGTC
>NC_061112.1:116558166-116621610 GCF_002878395.1 Capsicum annuum | reverse complement strand
TACAGATACTTCGGGGCATTCCCCGGCCAAATTATACAATTGAATTAAATACGATAAGCTAGAAAGAAACATTCACACGCACATTCTAACATTCAACCAAAATAACAAGTTTTAAAGTTTGCCTATCCGAACCTATATTGCCTATCCGCTTTTGAGTTAAAATGATTCTATCAAATTCATGCTTAATCCGAATTAAATAAAATGACAACGGTCCAAAATTTAACTACATTAAACTTTTAACAACTTTTTATTCCCACCCCGAAATCCTTTTCCAACCAAATATTAACACATGCTTTGCCTATCAACTCAAATTTTCTTACTAGGAATTCAATATAAACAACATAGATCCAACGACAATTAAAGCATGATAGTCATACGAATTTCACATGAAATAACATCAAACATTCACCAACTCATCCAATTTCAACATGCCCATTGCAACAAATTACGATAACAAAGAGAGAATGAGTTAAAGAAATGGACCTTCCGATAATCGATTTCGGTTGGTAACAATATTAAAGAAGACCCGGACTTCAGAACACGGAATAGAACCTCAATAGTGACGCATCCTAATTTTGATATCAAGGACTTCGAAACCCAAAACTAGTTGAAATGGATAGAAAACCAAATCCCGAACCCGGAATGACAAATGGTGAACCCAAAATCCCCGCAATCCAACAGAATATCTAAAGACGATTCACGAGCAAATGAACACAAAATCCCCACAATCCAACAAAATACTACAAATCAATACCAAACCGGAGCTCCGGCGAGGTCAATGATGGACTGGAATTGACAAAAAGGGTCAGATCTCCGATGACTTTGGATGCTTTTCAGCTAGAGTCGTTAGAAACAGACAGTTCCAGTGAGGAGATCACCGAATAAACTGAAACCCACCTGATTCTTAGTGATTTCCGTCCACCTTTTTTCGATTTGGCCCTTGTTTGTCTCTCTCTCAATCTCAAACTATTGCCTCTCTCCGATTTCTCACTTTCTTCTCGATCTCACTGTTCTTGGCACCCATTCCCATGTGCGTATGTGTGCATTTTTTGGTGACTGTACGATAGCTACAGTGATGATCCTGATCAATTTTCGGTGAGGAACTCACCGAAAATAGTCAAACCCAACGCCCTTTCTCTCCTTCTCGATCATTTTTAGCTCTTTACTCCTTTCTTCCTCTCTCTCCGATCTGTGTTTCCCTTCTAAATCAACCCTAATTTCACTGTTGTATGTGGATGGACAGTGAGTGGAGTGTGTGTTCGTGAGGGAGTATGTCGTGAAGAAGAGAAAAAAAATATTCTGGAACAAGAAAAAAAAAATGGGTTCTTGTATATTGTTCTTCGAGAGGAACCAAAAAGGAGAATGATATGTGTGTCCCCCCTCTATTTTGTGAGAATATGTGTGTATATATTATGAGGGTGGGTAGTGGTGAGGTAGGGTAGGTGGGGTCACGTAGGGTGGGGGGTAGGTGTGATGTGTTTTATTTTGATTGGGTAGGTTGTTAGGATAAGATAGAATTAGTTAGGATAGGTTTTGTTAGGGATTTTGTTATATTTTTTTTTTGTATTTTGTGAGGGTATAATAACATGGGTGAGGGTACACGGTAGGATAAAAATAAAATGGGTAAAAACGACATTGGGGAGGGATGAAATTAGGTGTCTACAACTCCATTTACCTTGTAAGGTAAAATCACAATTTTACCTTGCACTTTTTTAGTCAATCTTCTGTCAATAGATAATGTAAGTGACTCCATTTACCTTATAAGGTAAAATCACGGTTTTACCTTGCACTTTACCATGTGACTAACGCCGTGAACTTTGTAATGGATAAGGTAAAAACTGGTATTTACCTTGTCCGTTTTGGCATTTTCTCATTTTGATATGCCCCTTTGGAATTTTTAATTAAAAACCTTGCCGTTTAGGCTCCGGACTCATACATAATACATTCAATGATAATACAATTTTTCTTGTAAAGACACATAATTAGCTTGCGCTATATTTTTTTGATTTTAGGTTTGTTGATATACATAATTAGTTTACCGATACATCCAATTACGAAGATACATAATTAATTGAGATTTTTATAAATCTGAAATCTACCAACATAAGATAGTTTCTTGGATTAGACTTTTGTAATCCTATTAGTTATTTTCTTAGTGAGTTGGTGGCACTTCATCTTACTCTACTTCTTAAAAGACAGTGGTAAGCCAAGATATCTGCTAGGAAATAAGCGTAACTGAAACCTTGTCATTTGTAGTATCTGGGACTGAACTGGATTTTCTATCGCTTAACTAAAATGTTATCATTTGTGGTATATGGGGGGACTGAACTAAATTTTCTATACGTGCCATAAAAATACTAAAATTCTCCATATTAGCAACAAGTAGTCCTTTAACACTAATGAAATGCTATAAAGCTTCCATAACTCCTGTCATTAAATGAATATTACCTTTGCGGAAGAGTATAAGATTATCTGCAAAGATTAAGTGAGTCAACTTGACTTACAAAAACATAGGATGGTAATCAAAGTCACGCAACTCACTCATTCACTTTAGAGTCCTAGAGAAGTACTCCATAACCAACACAAATATGATAAGGGACATGGGTTCTTATGTCTTAGACCCTTTCTCCCAGCAAAGAACCCAGGACCTTCACCACTGATCTTGATGGTGAATATAAGAGTTGAAAAGCAAGTCATAACTAGCTCAAAAAATCTTTTAGAAAATCCATACCTTGTAAGAGTCTCAATTATAAAGCCTCAACCAACCATATCATAAGTTTTTCTCACGTATATCTTCATCAAGCATTTAGGAGTTGTTTTTTTGTTGTAATGCATTAGCAAATCATGACATATCAGTATATTATATATCATAGATCTGCCTTGAACAAAAGCTAATTGGTTATTTGCAATTAGATAATCTATGGCTCCTTTTAATCTTTGACAGATCATTTTAGTAATACACTTATATAAGACATTATTATATGCAATAGGTCTGTATTGGGAAGCACTTTTTGAAGCAGTGACCTTTGATGTCAAGGCAATATTGGTGGTGTTGAGTTGCTTGAGAAGATTTTGGAAAAATGACACTTTTAAAACTTATTTCAGAAAACAGACACTTATTTCTTTTTGGATTAAATTTCTAGGGTTTGGAAAGAGGAAATAGAAAGGTGTCGGTTATGGACTAAATTGTAAAATTCAAAAAGTTGGTGCCCCCTCCTTAAGTCTTTTTTAAATACTTTTCACTCACTATTTTTCTATAAAATACAAAAAAAGAAAATCTCTCCTCACTCTCACTCCCAACACCCGCTTCATATAGCCTCAACCTCCATTTTTTATTTGTATCTTGTCTAAAGCTTAAAGATCTTCCATCTTCAACTTCAAGTAATTTCTCTTCATCTCCCGAGTAATTTGTGCTCCATATTGATGGAGTTTTTTTTTGTTTTGATTTGTGGCGATTGAGTTGCTTTTGGAGAAAAAAATTTAAAATGTTTTTAAAAAACGGGGGTTGATTTTACTAAAAATCAATGTTTTTAAGATGGTATTTGTTTGATTGTTGATGAATTATGATTGTCCTTGTCGATTGCATGGTGAAATTTTTTCGTGAATTACATTGGCTAATGTGTCAAGAAATCTGGGTTTTCTTCAAATTATTCTTCAATGTAATGGTGTTTTAGATGCATGTTCTTGTGGGGATGATTTGATATATATTTTTCTTGTTTTGTAAATAGACTGTTCGGTTGATTAGGTATTTGTTTGATTTGGATAAATTTTTTTACTTTTTTAAAAAAATAAAATTGAAAATCTGTGTTTTTAAATTCATATTTGTTTGATTGTTGATGGATTATGATTTCCCTCGAGGATTGTATGGTGAATTTTTTTTTTGAATTTCATCGGTTAGTGAGTCATAAATTTTAGTTTCCTTCAAGTTTTTCTTTAATGTAATGGTGTTTTAAATGCATGTTCTTGTGAGTGATGGTTTGATTATACATTATTGTTGTTTTGTCAATAGACCATTCAGTTGATTAGGCATTTGTTTGATTTCTAGATTTGCTCTTCAATTGTGCTTGATTGTAATGGTGTTTTAGATAGGATTTTCTTCTTTTTCAATTCCACATCCATCTACATGTGTTGTTGTTCTGTTAATAGACTGTTAGGTCGATTAGGTATTATTTTTGCTATGATAGTTGAGAAATCTTATTTTTTTTGCGTAGATCATAAAAAAAATGGCTAGAGATAATAAACTCAAAGCTGTAGAAGTTGAAAGATCTGAGAAAAGAAAAAAACAGATAGTCGATGAGTCAAAGAATAGGAATTGAAGCGATGAAGCTATTCAAGCTTCGGGTGAAGATGGGCAGGAGGAATAGGAAATTAAGCATAGTATATATGAGGAAGCATTGATCTTGCCCTACTATTTATTTTGGTCGAGAGGTACGACCTCGCCACGGTCATGGTTGATGTGGATCATTTTTGGCTAAGATATCCATTAAGTCTCGTTTGTAAATATTTTATGAATTCAAACAAGTCATGGCTGATCAGCGTCTTAAGTCTAGGTATAAGAATTCTTGTTTTGGTTGTTTATGGAACTTCCCAGAACATTTGAAGTTCAATGGACAATTTACCCACTATACACTTCTTCGTCGAGTTTAATATGACAATATGTTGTATGAAATATGATTTTCCATCAATGATAGGCCGGTATATTTTGGCCTAAAGGAGTTTACGCTAATCACGGGGTTAAACTGTGGGCGTTATCCCCGTGATTTAAAATATCTCAAAGTGATGGAGGAGGGTGAAGCTTTTTGAAAAGGATTGCAAAAAAAAGAGTGTAAATGCTAAGAAATTATTGAAGCCTATTAGAGGTAGGAGGCTGGACAAGGAGGACAAGTTAAAATTTTGTTTGGTTTGGTTTGTGCACTGCATATTGCTTGCACGCAATTTGTTAAAAATCATAGACGTAGATACCATTAAGATGGTGGATAACTTGAGCTTTTTTGAGAGATACCCTTGAGGTAAGGAGTCACTCGTATTGACTCTAGACTATATAAAGAAGTGGATAGACTTCACCAAATAGAAGAATACATATGTGATAAAAGGAGTTTCATCGTACGTGCTTTACGAATTTTCTTGGGCATTTTTTGTATTGATTATAAAAAGTAGATTATTCTAAGATGTAATTTATCTATGGTATCTATAGTATACTGACTGATTTATAAATATTTTTTATCATAAATTTGGATGTACAAAGTTTTTTCCAATCTTAACAGGGGAAATGTTACATCAATGAAGATCCACTGCCCATTTCCCAATTGCTCAGATGGCACATCTCAAAAACTGATAAACTAATCAAAGGTAAATCATATTTGAACAGATGGAGCACAAAGGTATTAAAACTATTGTTCTGAAGAAATTTTAACAGTACTATGTTTTTTAATAATCAGATTTGCCAATTTATCTGTAGAGAGTGCACTCATACTTTATCCCTATAGTCCGTGAAATGAAGCCCAATACATGAAAAAGTTTAAAGCATTCACGGACGAGGCGAATGATCTATTCAATGATGGATTGATGACCTTAGAAAGTGTGATTGTCATTACCTCATCAGAGGATGGTGAGGATGGGTATTATGACTGGGATTTGTGTGGAAATCCTATGTCAAGACATGTTACTCACGATGCGAGGACAAGCAAAGTGAGAGCAACGAAAAAGAGATCGATGATAGAAAATTTAAAAGAGCGCGTATTTAGGCTGGAGGAGGCAATGAAAGATATTATTGATTTTGCAAAAATAGAGAATCTAAGGAGAAGCAGAAGAGAAAAAAGAAGATGAATGTAATATCTCCTTTGTATATTATAGAAGTTGCATATTTTATATAATTAATTTTAGTTATAATAAAATCTATATCATTCTTTATTAACTTATAACATAGTTTATTATAAACTGTAAGTACTTGAAAATACAGGTGTGCAGGCCCAAAGTCAGTATTCATCAGTGAGGGTAGTCCGTGATGACGGTGGTATTAAAAAAATGCTCTTTGAGGTAGCAACTTTGGAACAGGCCTCGATCAATACTGATGAGGTGATGATCCCTGATGATGCAGCTATTGTAGAAAAGAAAAATTTGAATGAAGGCAATCAAGAAAAAAAGAAGAAAAAAAGAAGAAGCTGTTTGTGAAAAAGAAAACAAAGTTGATGAATCAGCTGGTGTAGAGAAGGATAATCATGATGATGACAGGCAGGAAAAAGAAAAAAATTTTAAAAAATTATTTTTGAAGAAGAAAACAATGAAGAAGATGGAGAGAAAGAAGGAGAAGGGAAGAAAGTTGTTGGAGAAGAAGCAGAGAAAAAAGAAGAAGAAGAAGAAGAAGAAGGAGGAGGAGGACAGAAGAAAACAGTAGTAGAAGAAGAAGGAACCATGGCAGCAACAGAAGGAGAACGAGAAGAAAATGCACCCCAAAAAAAAAAAGCTACTGCTGAGGAAGAAAAAAAAAATGCATTGGTGGACATATATGATTTTATTAAAGAAGTTGTTGATGACATCAAAAACGTCCACGTGGAAGACAAGAATGTTGAGGAATCACAAGACAATATATAATTTTTAATAATGGTTGATGTTTATTTGTGGAAGACAAGACAATCTAAGTTTTTTATTTTTCATCTTTGGATATGTAGAACTGAACAATTTTGTTTTTGAAACTGCTTTTATAGTTTATGATAAATATTTTACAATTTATATGATCAATGTCTCATTACTTTTACATGGATGTCATCGTTGATTAAGACTCTATCTAAAATATAAAGCATATATAATAAATGAAAAAGATAAAACATATATAATATAAGTGAAAAGTAGTAAATTAATAAAACAAAAATATAATGCATTCAATCCCATGACACGCTCACTACATCTTTTCAAAAAGCCAAAACTAATAGTAAAACATACACCATAATTTTTAGGCTCTTCTTTTTTTCTTCAGTCATAGCCAACTTATGCTTAAGTTGATCCCTCTTAATTTTAATGTCTTTAAATAATCCTTTTAAGTGATTAATTTTTTGTTCCGATTCTCTATATAATGTCATAAGAAGATTCTTATTTTTTTCAAATTCTCTAAGTCTTTCCAACATTTCAAATTTTACAATGCCTTGAAATTTTGATTCCTCGAAATCAAAAGAAATTCACTTGAAAAAAGAGCATTCACTATTATCCTAAATTAACAACGATAAATTAGAAAATTACATTATGTGATGAACATAAATAATTTTTTATTTAAAAAACACACCTTTCCAACCGCACAATTGTAGAATATTCGACCTGTATTCTTATCGATTTGTGATGTCTTCAAAATAGATGGATTACCTTAATGACAAATATAAGTACATTTGGACGTTTGAGATGACTGAGACACTTTTATTGTTGAAGGAAAACGAGAAAGGGATGAATAAATGAACATAAAGTGGTTCAAAAAGGTCCCTTTCATTTATATAGTAGGGATACCAAAAAGTGACCGTTGAAAAATTGTACCTTGTTGCAGTTGGTAAATGATCAGATCATTGGAAAACATTCAAATGGTTTATCATTTACTTCAAAGGGAGTCTAAAGAATGTTTATGTCTTCTATAATCGACTATTAAGGTCTATATATACTAGACTATACGAATTATTTATTATACACTTATGTCATTTTTGATTCTTCAATGTATAGATAGATTATCGATTTTTGAATAAGTCATTTATAGAACAATGCAATGGTCTATGATTAACTTACTAAATATATGGACAAGTTAAAATAATGATAAAAAAGAGAAATTAAATTAAATTAAATTGAAGTATGTCAATTGACACCATTAAAACATTGTAAAACAATTTAGATACATCAAGTGTGACACCAAATCACTTTTGAACGTGATCAAGTGTTATCTAAGAAATTCTATAGCCACAGATCATTGAGATGTGACTAAAAAGGAGAAAAATAAAATAAATTAAAATTTTTGTAACGCTCCGAGACTACCCCTTGAACGTCACACGGTGCTTAGAACCACAAGTGATCCAAAGCTAACCAATGATACATGTATAACTTGTGAGCAACTGAATATATTACATAAATCTAAAATGAATAAGTGAAAGAGAAGCATTAGCTAAGTATGTTCAATACAAAATTGTGTAAAATGATTACAACTCTGATTATACAAAACAAAACTGAAATCAAATACATCAACTCTACTGACTGTCTATGAAGCCTTTACTAATATTGACTATAGGTAGCCGATACATGACCCTCAACTATCTCTAATCAATACAACTAATAAAAGAATGCTACTATAACTATAGTTGAATCGAGTCCTCAAATCAAAAGAACTATTTACCTGCTAACTAGAAGCTGCGAACTATCTGATTATGATGTGTATGCTACAATTGGTACCTGCATTATGAGACAGTGTAGCACATAGACATGTATGTGGGTCAGTACTTCTGGAATGTACTGAGTATGTGGGGGAAATTCATAATTAAAACAATAACTTAATATTCATATAGACTTTCAAATAATGCATGCAAAGTGTAAATCACTCACCTTGAGCTTGAATAAAACAAAGACTAGAAAATCATAAACATGAGCAACGAAGCATAAGTATAAATTTTGTGAGCCATAACACTTAGTTCTAAAAGCTTTACTTTTATTCTTACTTGGGGAATTTATTCTAACCAACATAAATCATGTGAGCTACTATGGAGTCCAACATCTTACCCATTTTGGGGAGAGCTGTTCTACCCTTGCCATCGGAATAGAACCTTAACTTAGTGATCACTGAACTTAACCGATATTGAAAACTTAATCCTACAGTGGCACGTAGTTCTGGGAAAAGCGACCACGGACTCATACCAACTTGGTGCTAAATACTACTCCTATATTACTTATATGCTCATACTTTAGAAAATCCACCTTAAAATAGCATAAAGGTTTATAGAATGAAAACCTGTTATGCATCTATTTCTTTAAATCATAATTAGGATAAACAAATGTGGATTCCATATCTTATATTAAGATCAAAAGATCAATCTTTACTTTAAATCTTGGTATAAACTTATCAAAGGAACTTAAGAGCATAATCTTCTTGAAATCTCAAAACTTGTACTTAGGACTTATATATATATATATATATATATATACACACACACACACATACACACACTTAAATTCTTAGAAATCTATAACAAAAATTCATGCTCAATAGTCATCTTGAAATCTTTCAACAATCTCAATCAAAATAATGAAACTAAAATCACAATATGAATCTTATAAGTTAAAACATGAACATAAGCAATTCTTGATATACTTAAAGCTTTAAATCTCATGGTAATAACATGATTCAAGAATATAGAAATTTGGGTATGAATCCTAATTCAAAAACAAGTAAATTACATCTTAAAATCATGCACTTTGGGTCCAAGGATGAAAGGGTACCCTTGTTCGTAAACCCCACACACCTTAATTTTCTTGACTTGTGAAGAAAGCTTGAATCTTGGGACTTGAATGAAGAACTTGTGAAGAAAACCCTATTCTTGGTGTTTCTTAAGGATTTTCTTGAACTTGGAAGATTGAATTCTTGGATTCTTGGGAAAAGAAAACTTAAATTTCTTGTTCTTGGGAAGAAACCCTAATCTTACTGTTCTTGAGAGTGGGAGAAGAAATAACATGTTAAGTGATTGAGGATAGGGTAATAATAATGCCATCCTATATTTTGAAGTCGTGAGGGTAGGGTTTGAGGTGAGGAAAGGACTAAAATACCCCTAGGGAAACTAAGTAAAAATTGCAAAAAGTTTCAATTGATGACTTAGTTGATAGCTTGTCAACTAGTTGATTGTTTATAAACTAAGTCATCAATCCATAGATGGACTTGGCCCTTGCTGTTTAAGGGTGACAATGAGGTTGACATCTTGTCAACTAGTTGACGGCTTGTCAACCCAAGTTGTCACCTTATTACTGGATTTGAACTCTTGTTGTTTAAGGTTAACGATGGGGTTTTCATCTTGTTAACTCAAGTCATCACCATGTATCTATATTTAATCATATTTTGGTCAAGGCTGATGATGAGGTTGACAGCTTGTCACTTAGTTGACGGCTTGTCAACCCAACTCGTCACTTTATTAACAGACGGATATGCTGAGGAAAAATGATCATAACTTTCCCTTTCGATATCGGATTAAGGTGACATCAAGTGTGTTGGATAGAAGACTCGGAGATATTTCATTTGATATATAGGAGGACACCTAAATTAATATATTCTAGGAGATACACTTGTTTAAAGTTTACCCTAGTTGGAGAATTCGTTAAAACTCTATCGATAGAAAAGTCCTCAACCCGTCTTTGATTTTAGAGGTTCTTATGACCTCGATTCATATACATAGATATTTACCCACTATAGATTTGATAATCACTCACATATATATACATTGAATAATCAAGTTCAAGTCTGTATATATAGGAACAACAGTTTGAATTCTAGCCCAAAAATGTCGAGTGTTACAAATAAAATAAAATAAAATAAATATGAATCATCCAAGCAATTCAATAAAACTAGATATCAGGGAATGATATTAAATGTGTATAATGAGCAGAATAAAGAGTGTTGGTTGTGACTTGTGGGTGTTCATGGGACAAGTAATGTTTGAGAGCAAATAGTTCTTCTCAATGCAGACGTTTATTCTGAGTAATTGATTGTTACTACCATTGCTCTCCCTTGTACTCATTTGATCGAGTTTTTAATTATTTTTTACTCTCATATGATGATATTTAGTCACTTTTTTTTTTCATGAATGACATTTATTTATTTTATTTTATTTTAGTCACGGCTGTTGAGTCTTTTTAAAACGGCACCTTTTTCGAAGCAACATTATTACTTTGAATTGTTCAGTGTATGAAGAAAAGATTTTCGTTAATAGACCACTTGAAAGTTTTATTATTTACTACGTATTTACTTTTTACTTTGTAAACCACACATAGATTTATTATATATTATGAGGCTAGTCGATGACTAATATGTATAATTGATTTTGTACATAAATATATAATAAATAAATTGGGATCGGTCTTTTCAAAATGACACCTTTTCGATACGTCATTATTACTTTGAATTGTTCAGTGTATGAAGAAAAGGGTTTCGTTAATAGACAACTTGAAATATTTATTATATACTAAGTATTAAATATTTACTCTGTAGACCACGCATAGATTTATTATATATTATGAGGCTAATTGATGACTAAATGTATAATCTATTTCGTACATAATATATAACAAATGAATTGGGATCGATAATAAAAGTTGATTTTGACTGCACCTCACTACCTTCGAAAACAGAATACTAACAGGTGACATTACAACTTGTCTAGTGCATTTGACAAAACAAAAAAAAAATACAATGCCAATCCTATCTTCCTATGTTAAGGCTACATGTTGTTCTATTATGTCTTGGTCTTTTGTAGTTAGAGCACTTGTTCCTTTTATTGGGACTTGAAGACTCCAACATGCCCTTAACGCATTTCACCCTCCTCCTCCTTAGTTTGGGATCAAAATTGGATAGAAGAACTTGCATTGCTAGTTCTCTCGCGCCACGCTCTATTTCGACTGTAGAGGTACTGTACAAATATATTCCAGTATGCAAGGAGGCATGATTCTTTTGAATATATGGGTGAAGAGTAGTCGTAAATGCTACTACTGTAATCATCCCTGCGCTTCAATCGCAAGGCTGCCATTGCATGAGCGTATAGAAATTTCACCAAATCATACTTCCTGTAAGAATATGAACTTTTTGAAAGATTAACTTTGGCAGAAAGACCACAACCAACCATGGTGAATTCTTCGGTGCTTCATTTTAAGTTGTTTACATATAATGAGTCTCCCTCGATCATGTTTTTCCTAAAAATCTTCTCAGCTTTGGGAACGATGTAGTCCTTGAATTTTTCACCTCCACATACTTCTTCCTGAATATTTCTCTAAACCTATAAGCAATTGAATTGAAAATGGCATCCACTAAATACTCTCTTTCATCGAGCAATATTGTGTTGAGCGACACGGCAATATTTGTGGTCATGATGCTGATATTTCCTGGAAAGTGAGTCCTGCTCCACTTTTTAAATCCAACATCATGCTTGAGGCAAGCGGCTGTATCAGGACATTTTTGTAAAGACGTTGAAGTAGTCATTAAACTTATCCAGTGTATACGCCTTAGCTGAATGGTAGTACACATGGAGATAATCCCCACAATGGTGATTCTTTCAAATATTTTCACCGAGATGCCTCATACAAACACCATGATGCACAAACGGATAATGCTTTGCGAGGCCGTTGGCTATGCTTAAGTGTCTGTCAGAGATGACTAATAATTTTGATTCATTGACGACAACAGACTTAAGATTCTTGAAGAAGAAGCCCCACGACACATCATTTTTTTATCCACCACACAATATGCTAAGGGATAGATATGATTTACATATCTTGTACGACAGCGGACAACACACCCTCGTACTTATCGTACAAATATGTGTCATCAATGGAAACAATATTTCTCATATGTGCATATCCATAGATGGATACCCCAAATGCCACAAAGTAGTACATAAAATTGTCTGACTCTTTCTCGACCATGAGAGAATTTATAGTTTCTGGATCGAGGACATTAAAAACATATTAATAAATGGGTAGCACTGCATATATGTGCTTGGGTGTTCCTCAAACTATGTTCTTCATAATGACGCCTATCATCTAACACTTACAATAGCACGACCTACAATGTAGCTCCCTAAAGACATTTTTCTCGATCTTTCTCGGGCTTGGTCCTTTGTTGTTGATGAAAAAGTTCAAACAAAGTGAGGCAATAACGTCAACAGTGACATTCTTGTGCTTTCTTGTGACATGTTAAACGCCATAACTATGCTCACCCACATACTTATAGATTTGAAACCTACCCGATGCTCCATTCGCACCTGCGGCAACATTCACTGATAGGTAGGATATACACACCTCACTTTGTAGTATTTCTTACAAGTCTTCTTTTTTGTGTAATTGAAATACTTTTCACCACGCTTTTTTCAAGATAAGCTTTAACATTTTTGTGTCTTTGAATGTTTGTCCTACATAAAGATCGACGTCATGCAAGAAAGAGTGGCTTGTTTGTGGTTCGAATGTCCATCCTCACCTCTTTCATACTCCTCTTCTTCAAATTCTTCAGAATAACCCCATTCATGACAAGCCATGTACTCATATTCCATTGAGCTATCATCCACTGTTTGGGGTGGGGGTGGGGCTGATGTGGAAGCTTGTTTCTGGGACCTTTCAACAACTTTAACCTATAATATAGGTCTGAATTTATCGAAATCAACACAAAGTATGTACAATTTCATGTGTCTATGATTCCTTATGAACGTTGGATAGATTTTTCCCCTCCCATTCATCAAGTAACTAATGACGACATCGCTTAGATCACAACTTAACTCTCCGCTCTTTATTATGCTTTTAACTATATCGACATATGAACCATTATGATGAAGGGCAATGGAACATGCATTCTAAGGAAAGATTTTCCTTTTACATACCTTGGATGCCCCATTTCTTATAAGAGAAAGCAGAATAAGTATTATCAGCAATTGATACAAAGAGTTGATTTGAAATTACAGGCTTGAAAAGGTAAATTGCTTTCGTATGAGAGGCGAGTCAATTTAATAAAGCATGTTATGTAGTGTATTCCCATACATTGTTTATCAATGATGAATCCTCCAATTAATTTGTTCAATCAGATTCATAAAATAATGGATTAATTTTTTTGGAGCAGCTGTATAGGGTAAAGAGGGAGACATTGGATAAGATGGTCCAATTTGGGTCTACCAGAACATGAAGGATGAAGGAGGACTGGGATTTAGACCTATGAATGATGTATCTAATGCATTATTTTGTAAGTTATGGTGGAACTTTAGAACCAAAAAGTCCATTTAGAGTGATTTTATACAGAATAAGTATTGAAGGAAAGCACATTGCAATGAGGTCATATGGAAAATAGGACGGGGAATGCTTCTTTCTGGCATGATAACTGGACATGTTTGGGGGATTTGTATACTTTTATAGGTGAGAATGTAGAATGGGATGCATAGTATACGAGTGTCCAGCAAGCAACAATAGATGAAGAGTGGGATGTTGCTACTTTACAAAAGTTAATTCCTAATGACTTGGTGGTTTATATTATTCAAAATATTAAAACTTCAAGATATGATTAAGTTGATGTTAAGCCTATATGGATGTTGGATTCTAAGGGAAGTTTTACTGTGAAATCGGTCTGGCAGTATATAAGACACAAAGAAGAGATTAGCGAAATTTATAAGTGGATGTGGGTGAAGGGATTGCCATTCAAAATGACTTTTCTAATCTAGAGAATGTGGAAATTTCATATTTCAGTGGATGATAGAATTAGGAAATTGGGGTATGCAAGGGCCTTCAAAGTGTTGGTGCTGTTCACATCCCCAACAGGAGATAATGGCACATGCGTTTTTAAGGAGTACTATTGCTAACAGGACATAGTCCTACTTTTTTCTTTTGGAGGTTTTAATATTCAAGGCCTATCACTGAGAGAGGTTGTTATGTTTTGGTGGGAAGCAGATGTTGCTAAAGGAATTAAACCACACTATAAAGCTTTACCTAGTTTTATAGTATGGTAATTTTGGAGGAGAAGTAATATGAGAAAGCATGATGGCAAGAATGTCTCTAGACAGAGAGTTATTCACAATGTGGTGAGAACATTGCATATGATGCTAAAAATCAAAAAGCCTAAAATGAGTTTCAAAGGTGGATGGCCAGATATATTGCAGTATTTACATAGACCAAAAGCAGGAGTTAAAGTTACAAAGGTTCTGTGGGAATTTCCAAGTCATAGATGGATCAAGTATAAAACAGATGGAGCTTCAAGAGAAAATCCAGTAGTAAGTTCTTATGAATTTTGCTTAAGGAATGAGGAAGGTAGTAAACATTGCAGGCAGTCAAATTATGAAAAGGTGATCCTACAAATTGATTTTTTATTGCTTCAAAAAATATTAACAGGCAAGTGGTCATGTCCGTGGAGCATCATAGATCACATAGAAGAAATCAAAGTAAACATGTAAGGCAAAACAGATAGTAGTTCAACAATATACAATAAAGGTAATAAGTTAGTTGATTATCTTGTAAATCATGCTATAAATAATGGTAACTGCAGCTATCACAACTTTAAGAGCATGGAAATAGAAGACAGACAGATTATAAATAGTGATAAATTAAGAAGCCCATATTTAAGAGTTTCGTCAATCAAGGGATAAAGGGGCTAAGAAGTCTACAACAAAAGTTTTTTCACACGGCATATTTACTTATTTACATTTGCCTTTTAGGAAACAAAAAAAGTGAAATGCTAAATATCCTATAGATAAACAGCCTTCAAAAAGGACTTGGCAAAAATGAAGGGGCTAGGGTCAGATCTGACGTAGTAAACCTGAATGAGGAATCCATCACCATATGGCAGAAGTGTGAAGCTTCCCAAGCACTTCACTAAGTTTCCTACCTTCAGGAAAGTATTAATCAGAAGAGAAATATGAATCAAATAGAAGGGAGTCCTTTTAATCACCTAGTGAGGGATCCCTACAAACTTGAACAAGCACCCTCAGCAAAAAGTAATATCACATCCATCCACCAACCACCGAGCACAGCTGAAATAAGATATGATTAGTATAGAGAGTGGTTTATACATAGGAACAAGCTAAGGAAGTACTTACTTTTGAAATCTTTTTTAAAAATCATGAAAGAATTGATGGGCAAAGTGTTGATAATCCAAAGGAGAAGGAGGACCAACTAGAAGTTGAGCTACAGTGAAAAGATCGGGAAGGTGTTACAAGGTTTTGAAAGAGAGGAATTATGTGGAATAGGAAACCCTACCATGTCTTATACGTAATAATTGGGTATGGGCTTGGTATTTGGCAGATTGTGCTGCTGATTTTCTCTATTTTTGTTTTTTGTATTTTTTTTGGGCCAATTGGTCTTGTATTTATTGTGAGATAAATAAAATCCCAAAATTTTAACTAAAAAAAGACAAAGGTCAATGGGCACTGTCTATTTAGACGTGTTTTTCAAATCCAACATTTAGGAGCCTCCTCTCATTCACCCAAAAATTCACCACCAACAACCACTTATTTTATAAAAGACATGATATACTTTGATGATAGTATTTAATAGACTAAATCAGTGGTTTATGATCCTAGACTTAATAGATTGTAGTTGTCTTCTTCTTACCTGCTTTTCGTACAGTATGTGATATCGCCTCTTTTGATGACCACCGGAATAATGCAATAGATTAGAGCTTAGAAACAAGCAAATAAGTGTTGGAATATTGCTATTGAGCCTAGAATCGATTTCAAAATGTGGGACAAATTTTCAAGCATTTTGAATGAAAATGGATGAAAATACGAGGATAAAAATATGAGAAAATGACTTAAAATAATTGAGGCAATATCACTTTTCGATGGATGCTAGAAAAATAGAAGAAAAATGATTGAAAAATCGCAAAAAAAAATTAAAAATAGTGGTTGGTAGTGGAGCTTGATTGAGAAGCTTGAGCTTTTTATTTTATTTTTAAATATTTATATTTTTGGATATGGGCTAAAGTGTAGTTTCTAAAACATAGGGATTGAAGTGGGAGTGGCACTAAAGTGCACGTTTTTAAACTTGTATACTAGGGTTGACACTTTTTTTGTGCACCCATTAAGGTATCTCTTTTTCTAATTTTTCAAGACTAGTGTCTGTTTGTCAAAATAAGTTGTTGTGCAAAGTTTCTATTTTCTCAACTCTCCCCGAGTTACTTCAGTAGCTTTCCGAGGAAAAATTGGCAAAAGGATAAATTTCTAAAACTATTTTGTCAAATACTTACTAAATTTCTTTTTGAATTAATTTTTAGGGTGTATAAGTGGGGCCCACACATGGTCCAAGGGACCAGTTCATCATTTTTATAACTTTACAAATTAAATATAATACACCTAACACCCTCCACTTATTTCAATATAAAAAAAATCCTCTCTCTCCTCTTCAATTATCTCCCAACTCCCGCTTTCGAGAACCTTGCTCCCAAAAATGTCATTTTCATTTCTTCTTCTCCAGCTACTAGGGGCTCGTTGTTGCTTCGTAAGGTTAGTTAAAATTAAGTTTCGATCAATTCTAGATTCATTTAAATGGGTTTCTTTGCTAATTGATTCATAGTGATGTAGGAAATTTATTTTTTTTCAAATTTGGCTGATTAAGTAGTTAGAAAATGAGAATTTTATAGGTAATGAATTTGGTTTTGAAGCAATGGTTGAGGTTTTATGCGGTATTTTTGACAGATTTTTTCGTCGATCACGCTATTAAATTTTTGTTTAGGAGTTTTGGTCTAGTTCTGTTTTTTTTAGCAACCAAGTGTTGAATGGTGGGATAATTGTTATTTGAAAAGTTATTTTGGCATTTTGATTTGAACAGTGACCTGTTTTTGTTCGTAGACCCACCCTTGTTTCTATTCGTAGATCCGTGGTCTATGAAATGAGAATGCCCTAGATTGAAATTAATTTTTAGACATATGAAATTCTTTTAAAATATGATTGCTAAAATAGTGAACATTGAAATATTAATAGCTAATTAGTTTGATTAGGTACACTAGTTTGATTTTTAGCAATTGTTGTGTTTAGATACTGCATGTTGGATTTTGGTTCAGTTATTGTATGTTTGTGTAGTGAACTGTTTAATGGTGGGGTATTTCTTAATTTTTTTAGGAGGGAGGGGTCATTTGAGCATTGAGTTATTTCTATTGATAGACTTGTGGTCAATGAACTGAAAATAGGAGATTTGTTCTGCAGGTGTAGATTGTGTTGAAAATGGCTAAAAAAACATCCTTCCAAAATGAAAAGACGGTACTGCTTCTGATTCTGCTGGTAGAAGTAGAAAAATAAAAGTTGGGACTATTGGAAATGTCTCAAAAAGAAAGAAAATTAAAGAGGCAGTGTTCGAATTAGATTCGGAGTTTAAGGAGATAAGTGACTACGTCGATTCTGGGGAAGATATTGCCAAGCGCAGAGTTAGTGGTGACAGTGAAGAGAGCGAGGGAAGTGGGAGAAACAGTGATGATGGGATAATGATCCCTTATCCGGTCCATCTCTTTCAAGGTTCATTTTCGTGGAGCGGTATGATCTTCGAATGATAATGGATGAGGTCGGATATTTCCTGGAAAAGATATCATTCAGATCAAGAATGACTGCTTATTGAGAATTTAAGCAAGTTCTTGTCGACCAGGAATCAAAGAAAAGATTCAAGCGGTCCTGTTTTGGACACTTGAGAAACCTCCCGGAACATCTCAAGTTCAATGCGCAGTGTTGATACCTAATTTTTGCCCTCCACGACTAAATTTAATCCTGAGTTTCTTTGAGTCTTAATAAAATTAAAACATTTATTTCATTCGAATAAGATATTTGAAAAGTATACTTGTGCGTGATTTTGTCACTTTAAGTAGTAATTATATGTTATCGTGTGCAATTATGCGATATTGTACAATTTGATTACTTAAATGGGTATTCTATAGAATATCGGAGTTTAATTAAAGCTTATTCTTTAAAATGAATATAATAATCGAAATCTTGATTCGAAAATGATCTATTTCAAAAATAGTTTATTTGGAGAAATGTTTACTTGATTTGATAGAATCAAAGAAGCTCGGGATTAAACTGTGCCGCGAAATTCATTTCAAATTTTGATCCAATTTAGTCAATTCATGAATTTGGACCTTAATTGAAATCATTCGTCCATAATTGCAATGCAGTTGGTCAAATGAGTTTTAATTAGTCTAGGTTTTAAATGTAATTGTCTAGATTTTCTCCTATTGGCTATTTAATAAATAGCCCAAACCAAATTTTGTCCATTCATGAATCCCTAATTCCCCAAAAATAATTTCTCAAGCCTACAATAAACACAACAACAACCCATTTCCTTTTAATTATATCAACCAGGCCAGGCCCAATAGACCTGACCCACCAGCCCGGTCCCTTCTCTAAAATACCCAACATCCCCAGGCACAAAATAAATAAAAAAAAACTGGCCCACCTTATCCTTTGTTCAACAATAACAACAACATCCAATATGAACGACAAAACCATACTCCCTTCAACAATAGATAACAACAACAATCGCAAAGTTCAATAACAGCACCAGCAAACGTCAACCCATCTTCGACCCAAAAGTGCGATGAACCAGCTTCAACACCAACTCGAACCCGATTCTTTCTTCTCCGTCACGCGCGAGTTTATGTGAGTAAAACCCCAAAGTTTCTATAAATGGGTGAGCTAGCTCACCCCAACTTCTAACTCCACGAATCTCGAGATAATGGTATGAGTTTGGTACATATTTGGCCAATTTCTATTGGTTTGAAGAGGGATTTCTTTTGATTGGCTAATACATCTTTAGATTTTTGTCAGAAACAACAAAAAAGGGTATGACTGGCGGATGAAAACCGACTGTGGAGGGAAGATTTTTGAGGGGGAGATTCAAAATTCTTTCTTCCAAATTCCGAAAATACCCCAATCTTTTCTTCTATATAAGAACCCATTTGGGTCACTGTTTGGGGGTTGAGGGAAAGTGGGAAATTCTAGGGTTTGGGAAATTATTTCGAGAAATTAGGGTGAAATTTTTTTTTTGATTCTCTAATTCTCTTTCGGGAGCCAAAGAATTCTAGAGTCCAAAATTGGGGTCCAAAAATTTTATTGGGAATCCTGAAAACAAAAGTTTTTTTTTGTGAAAATCTTCTCATCCACTTTTTCTCTTTGGAAGCTGGTCGATCAATTAAAATTTCCAGAGTAGACAACATAATCTCCCAGTGGTAACGGTTCTGCTGATAGCTCGGGTTCCCGTTTTGCTGACCCGAAGGAGGTAAACATACCCTCGCCCCTTTTAACTTTTCGTTTTCTTCCTCATCCCTCTTTCTTGGTAGAAGTAGTTATCTGTTTACTGATAAATGAGGCTGGGTTGGCTGCTATAGTAGCCTTGTAGGCCATAGGATTAATTATGCTCGAATAAGTTTCCGTGGTGTTGTATCTTTTTCTGTGTTTGGTGGAGATTTTAGGTTTACGATTCTGCAACAGTGAAGATAGGATGTTTGTCATTTACACTTAGAATTTGTTAGTCAATATTAAAAATGATGAAAATATGTTTGGTTTTATTCACCTTTGGTGTTGATCTACTTAAGCGTTTCCGTTCCTATACATGAAATGTTTCAAGTGTTAGTATGTTCAAAGTTCTTCGTTGATTCACCCTTTGGTTTTGAAAGAAACTCGAAAGAGGTTAGAATAAAGGTTAAAAATCAATTTTTGATTCACCTTTGAGTGATTTAAACCTTTTTCTTTCTCAAATCGATTCGGCTATTAGCATTCTTACTCTTTGTAGTTTTCACCAATCTACCTCTTTAGTTTCAAAAGGGATTTGAAAGAGGTTAAAATTGTAGTTAAAAATCAGTTTTCATGAAATGATCCATCCTTGCTTTGATATTGGCCAATTTGCATCTCCTTTTGTTCCCTTTTCTCGCATTGCTTCAAAGTCAATGCTCTCATTCCAGAGGGCTCTTCGCTGATCCGCTTCTTTTTAGTTTGAAATTAAAAAAGAGAGGGTTTTGAAATTGAAGTCCGGTTAGCGATCCGGATCATATTCGTTGATATATAGCTTTATTTATTTACCCATATCTATATTCCTAAAGAAGAAATCTTATTCTTTTTTTTACGCATGGTTGGTCAGAGTGATAGCTAGTTTCTACCCATTGTAGTTTAGGTTTTTTAAATCCGTTGTAACAACGTTCCTTCATCTTTATTTGCATTAAGGCATTCTTGTGCATAGTGAATTATTTGGCTGGGTAACGAGATAGAAATATGTTCATATGATTTGGGATTATCCACGTATTTTTATTCTTGCACCGTCTCTAATCTATGGGTAGATCAGTTCCCATTAAAATTTTGTATGAGATTTCTCAAATTTACTAAATTAATGTGTTTTTACTTGTTTATTTAATATTCTCCCGCTACTAAAAGATGCATAATATTTCAGCCCTTTTTTTGAACATTAGTTAAAAACATGTATTAATTACCTCTTTTCTTTCTTTTCTTTTGTATGTGGAAATGGTCGAGTCTAAACGGACTCTATTCCGATTGTTGCATTATCACTATTTGCTATGGTGGCCCATCCTCCGTGAGTCGATTTTGAAGATCCAAAGGATACAATCACGTGGCATACGGGCACAAAAAGATGGAAGAGGGAAAATGGGTTGAAATTCCATATTCGAAGCGATAAAGGGACTAAAAAGTCTCCTTTTGGTTCATTCATTCATATTTTTACTTGTCATCTTTATCTATTTTATTTATTCATTTATTTATTGCATTATTCATGTATTTTGGGCATCGAAGCCAAGGTTGTATCTAATAAAGGTGGAGCGAGACTCGGGCCGACGGCTCGAAAACTAGATTACAGGGTCAACGGTTTGGGCTTAAAGGCCTAAATCGCTACTTCTCCCCTTTTCCCTTTTCCTTTTTGCTTACTTATTTTACGTGTGTTTTGCGAACCTAGTAAAATCCTTAGTCAAGTTGCTAAAAATCTAGTTTTGTATAAACACCAAAATATTTCCAAAATCGCTTTCTTTCCAAAAAATCAATCACTTTTCGACAAAATTAATCTTTTCAAAGTTAATCAAAAGACAATTTTCAAACCGCAAGTTAGCGGAAGTTTTAGGTGCCTAACACCTTGCTAAAAACATTAATAGAAACCGCTTATTCAGAATCTCTAACTTAAAATAATTTTTCTGTTTTGAATCGTTTTAAGTAACTCTCTAAAGGTTTCTTAATTCCTTTTCAAAATTAAGTGGTGACTCTAAAGAAGTCAAAATTTCTCTGCAAAACTGGCAGTTGGTCCACTATTTGTTATTGCGACACGTCAAGAATGATAAGATGCATCATGAGATGTGGTTTTGTGTTAACAACAAGCTTGCCTATTTTGGCTTGAAAGAGTTTTGTTTGATCACAGGGCTGAACTGCTCATCCTACCCCAGTGAATTAAAAATGAAGAAGGTGTTAGCAAAGGGAAAATTTTTTTGCTTAAACGTGATGAAAAACAAAAACATTACGGCGACCAACTTGTTACACCTGATCAAAGGGAATAAACTGAATGAGGACCAAAAGTTCAAGTGTTGTTTACTGTTGTTCTTGCACACTATGTTTTTTGCAAAAGATTTGCCGAAGGTTATTGACACAAAACTGATTTGAATGGTCGATTCTTTGAGTTTCTTTGAGAATTATCCATGGGGGGAAGAGATATTTCAACAGACCATGGACTATCTAAAGAAGAAAAGTGACCTGAAGAAGCAGAGGGAAGTATTTGATGAGAAGCAGAAGTCATCTTATGCTCTATTCGCATTTCCCTGGGAATTAATGGTATATACCATAAACACTTTAATGAGCTTATCATAGATTCTCGTTTTATTTATACTCTGTCATAGACTCAAAGTTCATTCTTTTACTGTTGTACTGCTTACAGATTTGGATCTATGAGGTCTTTCCTTATC
This sequence comes from Capsicum annuum, assembly GCF_002878395.1. NCBI lineage: Eukaryota > Viridiplantae > Streptophyta > Magnoliopsida > Solanales > Solanaceae > Capsicum > Capsicum annuum. Next base: position 116,598,995 of record NC_061112.1, on the reverse strand, counting down.
TTGGAAAATTTACTGAAAGATCAATGGATGAACCCTTTCCCATTCCCCGCATTCTCAAATAGCACACTACCAAAAGTGACAAGATAATCGAAGGCGATCCATTCAAGTATAAAGGAAAAATTATCGAGATATGAACTTATTTTTTATTATGCAACAATATTGTTGTTGTATCAAATGTTATATAATTGTTAATTGATATTTTGTAGAACGTGCACCTGTACATCATCCCTACTATTCGTGAGACGAAGATAGATTACATGATTTTGTTTAATCCATATACGGATGAGGTAAAGAATAACGTTCTCGATGTCTTGAAAAAAGAGTTAGAAGGGGTGACTGTCCTTACTTCAAATGAGGACAGTGATGATGATAGGGATTTAGGTGGTAACCCCTTTGGAGTACGCTTTGGTGATAATGCTTCTCCGAGCACCTCAAAAGATACAACGGACAACTCATCCCCTAGGGATCTTCATAAGTGTATTGCTCTACTCGGGGAAGCATTGTTGGATATTACTGCCTATATCAGAGAGAAAATACTGAAGAAAAAGGAAAAAGATGAGTGACAATACGAGCGAGGTAACTTTATTCAATAATTGATGTTGTTAATGAACTTTTAGCTTTAAATATCAGTAACACTTTGTAATATAATAATACAGTCATGTGGACCTTTATTAATCGGAGAGGAATAAAGAAAGAGAAAAAAGAAGCAAAATAGATAAGTTGGCCACTATTGTGGCAGAAAAGGAAAAAAAAAGAAAAGAAGGATGAAGAAGAAGAAATGGAAGAAGATAACAACCAAGAAAAAGTGGAAAAGAAGCAGCTGCAGAAGAAGAAGAAGAAGCTGAAAAAAAAAGCAGTAGATGAAGAAGAATGCAAGGAAAAAAAAAGCCAATGAAGAAGAAGCTGACAAAGAAGAAGCTGAGAAAAAAACAGCAGGCAAAAGAAAAGAAGAGGCTGAGGAAGAAAAGGAAGCTGAGGAAGAAACAACTGCTGTAGGTGAAGAAAGAGAAGAAGTCGAGGAAGAAAAGAAATCTAAAGAAGCACCAGCTGCTGCAGATGCTGAAAAAAAAAAGAACAAGGTGAGAATGAAGCAACAACTTTTAATGCCCCGAAACGTAGTCCCAAGACGCCACACGGTGCTCAAGACTACAAGTAACCTCAAGATAACCCTGTAAGCCTGCTACTAAGTCTATAGCTCCCATTAAGCTAAACAAATCAAGCATCAATACTGAATTATATCAAAATTGCCTGATAACAACTGAATATACTGTCTGGATAATAAATGCAAAAATTCTGAAAATAATAGCTAGTAGTCCGACAAGCCTCTACTACTAAGAAACTAGAGAGCCATTCAGACAAACCCCCAACTGACTCAGACTAAACTATAAGAAATTAATCAAATACTATGAAAGATGGAAATCTGGACAAATGGGCCCTCAAACTATGAGGACTCATCAACTGTATGGATGTAGATAGAGATACCCAAAATCACTCATGCTGCGGGGAATGATCACTTGAACCTACATTATGAGACAATGTAGCACATAGACGTACATGTGGATCAGTACTTTGAGTATGTACTGAGTATATGGGGGTGAATGCTCAGTAAATCAACATCTTAATGTTATAAAAACTCATAAAATATGCATGCTGTATATGATGACTCACATGGCTGGAATAACTAAAAAAAGAAAACCATAAATCATGAATAATAAAATATACTACATAAATCTGTTGGGCCATCACATTTAAAGTCTAAAAGCTGAACCGTTATCTATCATTCTTTTCTGTTAAACTGTAGGAAAAATACCTTTTAAACTATTTTGAAGATATTTACTGTTAGGGAAATTCTTTTAAAAGCCTTTCTATTATTCTTTACTAGTAGGAAGGTTCTTCTAACCGACATAAATCATATGAGCTATCATGGAGTCCAACATCTTGTTCCCCTAAGGGAAAAACCTCATATTGGGGAGAGGTGCCATACTCTTGCCAGAGAGTATAACTTGAGCTAAGTGATCACATCTGTAACTATCATCCATATAGAAATGGGAATACTGAATCTATTCCTACGTTGGCTCGTAGTTATAGAAAAGTAGGATGTGCTAAACACACACTTTTCGCTCGGTCTAAATACTACTCCCTTAATTATATGCTTGTGCTGTAGGAAAATCCACTTTAAAAAAAGTCATAATGTTTCATACTAAAAGCTAACTATGAATCTGTTCATTCAAAACTGAATTAAGCTGTAAAGTGGATTCCATGTCTTAGTTAAAGATCAAAAGATCAAATCTTTATTCAAATCTATCTATAAACATATCATGGGATTCTTAAAAGCATAATCATTCTTGAAATAGATATATCCAAATAGGGCTTGATGAACCATGCTTCAAATGCATGTCAAAACATCATAATGTTCAAGCTTGATAATGTAAATATTCATAATTCAACTCAAAATCTGAAAAATATAATCATACGCATTAATTTACGAAAGTAGACATGTAATTCAACATCAAAAACACTTAAAACATCATAATCTTCAAATAGCAATAAATGGGTATGAACCATAAATTGAAATTCATGTAAACTCATGTAAATTTGTAATTTAAAACTAGTTTTGGGCACAAGGATGACAGATTTATCCTTGTTCAAAATCCCACATACCTTAATTGATGAACTAGATGAAGAAGCTTGGTTTTGAGATCCTATTTATGCTCTTGAAGATTGATTCTTGGAATTCTTGAATTGGGAACCATGAATTTTGAACTATTTTGGAAAAAGAATGGTGAAAATTTGGGGATTCTTGAAGTTGAAGGTTGAATCCTAGGGTTTTAATTGAGAGGGATTTGATGAGCAATGAGCATATTTTGCTCAATATTATGATAAATCTTTCGCCTACATGATTTACGGGCTTGATGAAAGACAAAATTGCCCTTGGGATCTACAGTCCCATAACTGGAACGCTGACTAAGGCCCCACCGCAATGTGGTGAGTGGTTCATCGCGATACCTATCGCGACATGGTGGAATCATGGTGATTCACTGGATTGTGACAATTGTTGTTTTGTGATTCACCGCGACGCAGTACAATCGCAGTAACCCACTGGAAATTTAAAAATACCGACTTGGCCTCCACTGCGACGTGGTGGCTTCCTCACCACGATACTAATCGTGACGCGGCCTAATCGCAGTGAGCTACTGTTTTACCAGTTCGAAAGCAATCCAAATCCTCGCCTAAAAATTTCAAAACTTACTCGAGATGTGTTATTTTCACCCCTGAATATAATTTAACCCAAAAATTATTGTCTCAGAGCTCGGAGGGTCAAATTAGAAATCTTTGAAGTTTAAAGGGAGTCAAAATGACTAAGTCCCTCAACTGTTCATTTTTTTTTAATTCTAAGTATTACAAGTACGTACTAAGGGCTGGACAGAGCTAGAAATATTTGGGGCATTACACAGCTGTAGCTGTTGAGAAAAAAGGAGCTGAAGCTGAAGATGGAAAGGAAGAAGCAATAGACAAAGAAGAAGGAGAATAGAAAGAAGAAAAAAAAAAGCAGACCAAAAAGATGTGGTCATAGATATCATTGATAAAATCAACAGTAATATTTGTGTTGAAGAGGAAAATGGGGAAAAAGACATTTGAATGCTAATATTGTTAATGTGTTGTTGAATGATCAGTTCTTAGGATATGACAAATATGTTTTTATTTGACAAGTATGAAAGTTGAAGGATCTTTTGGTAGGATAATAGAAATATTCTTTTATTTTATGAAATTTGTTATGATTCTGCACTGAATCTGTTTCTATCAAACTATTTTGTGGCATGGAATTTGAATGTGTGGTGTGTTGTCATAGTTGGTATAGATTATGTTTGATATCATAGAAAACATACTTAATCTTTTGTATACTGTATGCATAATCTATCATTACCATGTTGCTCGATTTTAAGTTAACGTGTTGTTTGATCGGCTATGATTCTATCAAAAATAGTATTAACATTATATAAAAATAGAAGTATTATTATTTATTCAATATCACTACATCCATATTACAATTTTCCAAAGAATGAATACTAGCATTATAACACATAACATCATTTTTAGGCCAATCACCCTTTCTTTGGCGAAAATCAATTTTTGATTTAGTTGATCCTTCTCTATTTGGGTGTCATGTAGCAATACTTTAAAGTGATCCCTCTGTTCTTCGGCTTCTTTGAACAAAGTCATGAGAAAATCTTTATTTTCTTCGCATTTTTGGAGCCTTTGTAGTAGATTAAATTTTGCTAAACCTTGAAAATTTGATGTCTTGGGTCCTGGACTCAATGTTGATGGACTGGTTGGAGGTGATAGCTCATCAAGCCATTTAAAAAATGAGCATGCGCCGTTATCCTAGAAAAAAAATAATAATTACATAATACTAACTTAACTTTATAAAAAAGACACACAACTCACCTTCGCAATTGCACAATTATAAAATTTGCAACCTGAATTTGAATTCGTGTGTGACGTCCTCAAGACAACTGCATTCCCACAATGAAAAATTAGAGTATTTTTAGAAGTGAATGTTTGAGATGCTTGAGACATTGTAGAATTTTTAAAAACAAAACAAAGTGAATGAAATAAAATAATGAGGGGTGGACAACCTTATATATGAAGTAAAAACGAAGTGTTAACACTGATGGATTACAAAATTAGTTGTTTATTACCTTGGAACAATAATTTTATTTTTTGAACTGGTGGTGACACTTAATAGACTGTCGTAGATCATGACCTATGTCAGACATCAATGAGATACCAAGTCTATCGTAGACACTCGTAATCGATGGACCCTTAATAATATATTAAATAAAAAATATTACAGTAAAAAATATACTTGTACTTTAAGGGTCCATCGATTTGGTTGGTCTATCGTAGATTTACGTCGTAAGGGGTTCATCGATTGATCTCCTGATTATGCGTAGACCTTTGCTATAAACCAACACTTGAATGTTTTTTAAAAATGAATAAATAAATTAAAAATAAATATAGTGTGGGTTTGTACACATATGAAGGAGATTAAACAAGTCACATGATCATATTAGAGCTTATACAAATTAGGGGTGGTGAATTAAGGAGTGTATGGATGGGTAGTGGTCGAACAAACAATATCCTAAGAGTAATGGTTGTCAAAACACAAGTATCTTTTGAAGATGATGATTGTTCAACCACTATCCATTCCACATACTCTTTTGATTTGGGGGTGATGATTGAAGGAGTATGTGGAATGGGTAGTCATCAAATGCAATCAACATCCTCAAAATATACTTGTGCTTTGACAACCATTACTTTTAGGATATTGTTTGTTTCAACCACTACCCATCCACACACTCCTAAATTCATCACCCCTAATTTGTTTAAGTTCTAATATGATTAAGTGACTTGTTTACACTCATTCATATATGTACAAACCCACACTATATTTATTTTTAATTTATTTATTCATTTCTGAATAACATCCAAGTGTTGGTCTGTAGCAGTGTACATAGAACTATGTGGTCTACGAATAATCAGGAGATCAATCTATGCATTCCTGATGGTGTCAGTCTATGGTAGACTAAGCGGATAGATGGATCGTCAAAGCACAAGTATATTTTTTACATGGATTTGGCATGGGTCAACATCGATGACAGTCTATTAAGTGTCACTAACAGTTCAAGATTGTTTGTTTAACCACCCCTAATAATGTGATTATGTGTTTAAATCATTCTTAATTTAATTATTTTCTTTCAACACCCCCAAATCATTTGATTATGTTTTTAAACTTTTTTAAAATTTTCTTATTTTCTTTAACCAGCCCCAAAACACGTTATTTATCAATTTAAATCTTTTTTAATTTAATTATTTTCTTTCACCAGCTCCAAAACATGTTATTATCCTTTTAAATCTTTTTAACTTTAATTATATTTTTTCACTAGCCCTAAATCATGTGATTATTTGTTTAAACTTTTTTTAATTTAATTATGTTCTTTCAAACTACAAGCTACTCATGGTCCATCGATTCATATAGTCTACCGTCGACTACTATGGTTGGTCGATGCGAGACGGAGTCTAATATCAATGATAGACTATATATGTGATCTATATTTACTCTATATGAATTCAATCAAGTCAATCTATAGATGCATTCACTGAACATGTAATAAAGCAAAAACAAAAAACAACAATAACCAAAAAGAGGGAAACAAATTTGAAAACAGAAATACTTATATTAAAATTGATTCATTGCAAAAATTTGGGAATCATACATGGGAACATTGGCACAGCAACCAGAACAAGCAAAATAAGCAAAAAACAGAAGTTTTCTTCTAACAACAATCGTACCAAGAAAGCTTCTTCTGCAATAAACACATACCAAAACTTACAAACATAAAATAAAACAAAAACTTAAAAATTAATTTTAGGGGGATGCTGGGGGGTGATGTAGTTAGGGCCTTCCATTCATAGTCTTTCCAGAATTGCCCTCAAGAAACGAGCAATTCGATGGAGTTCCCACTCTAAGTAGATGCAGTCTTAACCTAGGCCAAAGAAAAGGCGGTTGAAATCATTCCTAAGAAGGAGGAGATCATAGTGTCTTGGGGGAACATGTCTGATGGGGCGCAGAGGTATCCTTCTGGGAGGCATGATTTTAATTTGGTGAAGATAAAAAAGAAGAGGGTTTTCTGATGTTTTTGGTTTAGGGAGAACTGAAGGCCTACATAGAAATAGTCACTTTACTTATAGACCTATAGAAGGCGTCCTTTCATATTTTCACACAATGGTCAGTCGACGCATGTGAGAAATAGAAAATGCTTGGTTTGCATAAACCAATGGTTTTCTTGTGAACAGACGCGTCTGCAGTTTTTTATTAAATGAGAATGAAAAACAATGATTCATTGCATTGATTGAAGAGATAAAGCGGTAAAAAGACCAATATAGCGTGTTTGATAAGTAATCATATAACTAATACATAATATTTTATAGACCGTGTGAAAGATATACCATAGAATTTAAGTAGTCTACCATAGACAAGGCTTTAAGTTGATTACAACTGAACGTTAAATTCTACAGAAATGCAAATTTATCTCCCAAGACAGTAGCTTTACAACTGAAGCAAAAAAAGGCTATCTACGATTTATTAGTCATTCTACATGTGGTTCTTTTGTGCCCGGATTTCTTGCATATTGAACACATATTCTTTCTTTTGGACTTGAATGTCTCACAGGTCCCCTTAATGAGTTTGACTTTCTTCCTTTCGAGTTTGGGATCATAGGGGGTGGAGAAATCTTAGTGTCTTGCACTTCTTGTGGCATAGTCCATTCAGCCCTCTGGGGGGACAACGTTAATAGATTTCAAGTATACGAGGAGGTAAGTTTCAGCTATAAATTGATGAAGAGTACTCGTAGATGGAGTTACCATAATCTAATCCATCGCCATACTTTGCTCGTAAAGCGACCATCGCATGTTCACACGGTATTTTCACCAAGTTAAATTTTCGACAAGAACAACTCCTCTCCAACAAATTGACCTTGGCAATAACGCTGTTGTCAAACACCGTGAATTAGTCGAGACCCCTGTTTGTATTATTCATATATAAGGAATTACTCTCACTCTTGTTATCCCTTAGGATCTTTTCTGTACAAGGCACAAATTTGTTGTTTTTACCATCGATAAAGGCATGTCTCTCCCTAAACTTTTCACCAAATTTTAGCAATTGCATTGAAAATGTGCGACACGGGGTACTCCCGTTCATCCATCAACACTGAGTTGAGCAACTCAGTGATGCTTGTGGTCATCACATCGTACCTATTGCCCGATAAGTGTGCTCTACTCCATTTCTCAAAACCAAGCGCATTTTTAAGGACATGTGCTGCCTCAGGGTAATTATTATTCAATTTGACAAAATGCTCGCTAAACTCATCAATAGTTAAAACCTTTGCCACTACGTAGAATAGATAAAGATGTTCTCTACAGTGCTGATTTACACGCAGATTTATAGTGAGGTACCTCATACAAAGTCCATGATGTACATGACTGTAAACATGGGAGAAGGAATTGGCAATGCTAATGTGCCTATCGGAGATGACACATAGATCTGGTTCATTTTCTACTATAGACTTCAACTTTTGGAAGAAGAAGGTCCAAGAAACATCATTCTCTTTATCCACAACACAAAAAGGCAATTGGAAAGATATGATTTTTGGTGTCCTGTGCAATGACACTCAGCAACACACCCCCGTACTTACCATACAAATGTGTGCCATCAACAACAATTACCTTTCTCATGTGGGCAAATCCCTGTATGCAAGATCTGAATGCTAAAAAGTAGTAAACGAATTATCCATCCATCCTTTTTACCATGATACAGTAAGAAGACCTGGGATTCAATAACTCCACCATGTGAGAAAAAGCTATCAAGCAAGCATATCCGTGCTCCTGTGTCCCGCGAATGATGTTCTTTGCAATTACACTTCCTTTCCAACACATCCAATAGCTTGTGTTGTAATGCATCTCCTTAAATGCAATTCTATGAATTTCTCTTATGCTTGGACCCTTACTATCCCAAAAATGATTTACGCATAGTGAAGCAATCAATTCGGAGGATATTCTCTTATGCCTGCGAATGGCCTGTTCAACACCATACGTGCGCAACCCGACATACTTGTATATGCAAAATTTGTCTGAGGTTTCATACTTTTTTGCCCGCAACAACCAGCCACAACCACGAGATAAGCATTTCTCCTTCATGAATTTAGTGCAACTCTTCTCCATGTAATAATCAAAAGACTGTCTCATCGCTGTTGCGTCTAGTAGTATTTTCAACTCTTTCTTATCGGTAAATGTTGGACCATAATAGAAATTAGTTCCATCGATGAAGGAGTGTCCTGGTTGTGATCCCGTTCCACAGTCTTCTTCATCATCTTGCGAGTTCGATGAAAAGTCTTCCATATGCATAGAATCATCTTCCATATTAATTGGATAGTCGTTATTGTTCTCGTAATTATTCAAATCATCGTCGACTGCTGAGCGCCAAGGTGGGGGTGGTGATGAATTTAGCGGTCCTTCAAAGGACCTCTCAACTACATTTATCCTCAAAATAGGCCTAAAGCCATCTGCATCGGCATTCATCATGTACGTCAGCATACGTACATCGTTATTTATGATCGTAGGATTCACCTTTTTCCTCGAATATATTAGATAACTAATCACCACGTCGCTCAGCGTGCAATTTGGATCCCCGCTCTGCATTACGCTTGCAACGAATTCATCATACGAACTGTTGCAACGAATAGAAATGGGCATTGTCACCTTGGTAAAAGATCTCCATTTCTAACATTTGGGAGTCTCCACCCTTTCTCCCATGATTTCACCAGAAACCAGAACAAATTCTGCAATAGACATCCTATAATTATGCTTTGGTCGACAGTCGACTATGCTTATAGTCTAGGTCGGGTTATATGCATGGTCAATGAATGATGAGTGGTCGATGACTGGGCAGGTATCCGTACGAAAACCTTAAAATTGCAAATATTGCTTCTAATCAACGATTGTTGGGTTTATGGAATAGAGAAATTAACTTGAAGTCGCCTGAGCTGCTATAATATACTTTCTAAAGTGGTTTTGAGTAACGTGAGTGATTTAAAACTTTTTAACAGTGGTGAAAAGTGTGTTTGAAAAGATAGGAAACAAATGGGATAACAATGGATGCAATGGAGAAGCTTATGATGTTTGTGGACTGATTTACAGCTGATAGCGAAAAATAACGCTGGAAAAGTGGTCGAAATCGGAGCTTTTTGGAGGAAAAAACAATCACCTTCTATTTTTAGCTTTTGGAATTTTTTAAAAATATTTTTAGAAAACCTAAATATTTTGGTATCTATAATGGTGGATGATGGAGTGAGTTGAAGTGTAAATTTGTGGGTGAATTTATAAAGTTGAAAATACTGGATTAAAGTGAATTATTATAAAACTTATGGCTAGAATTGTTAAGTTGAAAAAATTAGTGGAGATGTGAAATTAAGTGGATATATGACTATTTTTTTCAAACTATTTGACAAAAATAGTTTTGAAGAGTGTCTTTTCGGCACAAAGCCCAACTTTCCAGTCCCGAAGAACTCTAAAACAACTGTGGTGATATCCTGCCCTACTATTCCCCAAGTAGTCTTAAAATCTACAATTATATCCATCAGGCCCTTAGCTTTTGTTACTATCTATGTGGAATATTGCACACTTTACATCTTGACTAGTAAACTATTGCAATAACCCCAACTTCTGTGCATCATCAAGCATAAGCCTATTCTAAAGAAACTTGTTGTGTGCAAGTGTCCTGGTTTCAGTTTTTTGGCCTAGTAAACTATTAAGATAATCTACAAAAACATCTGCAACTTTAGTAGCTTCATTCTGCTAGATGCCCTACTCAATCTTCACCTGAGTGATGGCCTGCTGAAGTCTTTTGTGTTTGATCACAATAAAGAAGTACTTAGTACAATCATTTCCGAGTATAAGCCATGTATTATATTATTGTTGTAGGAACACCTCTGCCAAATAAGAAGATTGTCTATATTTCATATAATTGATTTTCTCTTCTTGTTGTAACTTAATGTTCAAGGCTCAGTTTGGAGCTTCTCGTGGGCAGTTAACAAAGCTTCTTTATCCCCAGCAGCCTCAGAAATGATATTCCTATAATATTATTTGTTCAACTATTTGAACTCTTCACATTTGTTTCAACCAAGCCTACTAAAGTTTTATTCCATACAAAAGTTTGGTACTAAATTTATACCATGTTTGGTGGATGGAAAAATTTAATCACGGAACTAATTTATAGTATACCATCAACCAAACATAGTATAAACCCGATACCAATCTTATTCTTGAGATATCTCATCTTATCCCATGTAACATGTGATTATTTAATATCGCCTCTCTTGTGATATAAATTATAATTCCAAATAATTTAGTCCACATACCAAATGACCCCTAAGTATATAGTGTATGATTTGCTTCGCCAATTGAGTTCGAATTATTACTTTCACATAATAGATATTTCCATTCTATCTGGGGGAGTTAGATTTTCATTATTAAAAACACACAAAAAAATTATGGGTTGAGAACAAAATTCTTCTCAATCTATATTTGTTGACGATATCGAATAGTGGGAGATAATATCAGAATCACCATATAATTACAATAACCAAAACATATACATCTTACACAATCTTTGGAGCATCATGGCTCCATTTATTTTTCAATACAAATATTGTAACATATACGTAAAAGAACTATGTGAAAAGCCTCATTTTCAGACAAATGACTAAGCATAAGAAAATAGAGGAGGAATACTTTGTTCATTCCTAAAGAAATTTGTTGGATCAAATTTAGTCTTCACTTTCACCAATCTATCAAAGTTGTTCTTGAAATATTTCTCTCCCCAAATTTTTGCTTGTGCATAGCTTGTGTTTCCTTTGTTGTTCACTCCCAAATCAAGATCTCTATAGTTGAAATATGCAGCTCTAGGAGACTTGGATACATACTTACTCATGTATCGGTAAATCTTTCGAATCCGAGCTATATTTTTTGGAGAATCCTCTCTTTTTTGCCAATTCAGCCCATACTGGATTTGATATATATTTCCAGCTCTATGTGGGAAAGGGGTTTCAGATTCAGAAAAGTCACTGATCTTTCCGCCGTAAGGAGTAAACATCAAGTCTGGTGGACTTTGGCCTTGTTGATTCATTAGTTTCCATAGACCTTCAAGACCATCTATTGAAATAGGCTGCTGGACATAGTCTGATTTCCTTTTGAAGTATACGTATCCTGCCAGATCTTTGATTTTCCTATCAAGTAAAGCATCAAGTGATGTTCCCACAGGAAACCAAGAATAGAGTACAGATTCAATCCAACTCAGCTCTATGCAATCTTCTTTCACTAACCCTAATTCTGGAAAGCTCTTTTTCATTTCGCGGAGGAGTTCATTGACTCCTCCCACGTACAGTGTTGTAAAAGAGACATAGACAGTCCTTTTACCACGCAGAACTGGAGATTCCCTACTAGTCAAGGACAACCTGAGGACGAGATTGTTATCAACTTTGTCTGCGATATGTTGCCACTTGTAAACTAGTTGAGTTGCATTTTGTTCTAAGGTTCGTGTCACATTGAATATAGTCACTTTTTCTGGAATATCGAGTAACTTCACCTTCCATGAAACAATGAGACCAAAGCTAGTCCCTCCACCTCCTCTAATAGCCCAAAAGAGATCCTCACCCATTGATTCTCGATCATGGATTTTTCCATTGGCATCGATTAATTTAGCATCAATAATGTTATCTATAGCAATACCAAATTTTCGAGACAACATGCTATAGCCTCCACCACTAAAGAGTCCACCAACACCAACAGTAGGACAAACCCCAGCAGCAACGGCCAACTTTTTACTTTTTTCTGCAACCCTATAATATGCTTCCCCTAGGATCGCGCCAGATTGAATCCAAGCAGTCTTGTTTTCAGTGTCAATGGAAATTGATCTTAGGTTTCTAAGATCAATAATGACAAAAGGGGTATCCGATATGTATGAAAGTCCCTCATAGTCATGTCCACCACTTCGAATTCTGATTTGTAGGTCATGTATCTTAGAGCAATATATAGCTGCCTGAATATCAGACTCATTTAGGGGAGTGATAATAATGGAAGGTTTGACTTTGGAGGTTAACCTTAGGTTAGTCGAAAAGGAGTTCAAAATGGTGGAGTATGATGAATTATTAGGAGTGTGGATGACTTGTGATATTGAGTTTGAGTTTATAGTATGATGAGAAAGGCATTCAAGAAAGTCGTCATGGGAACTGGCCGAGGTAGCCCATGATAATGAAAGCCAAATTGAAAGAAGGAGAAAGATGATTGACTTCTTGAAAGTAATCATGATTCCTCGTTGCAATATTTGATGATAAAAAATGGAAACAAAGAGCTTCTATTTATAGTTTTGGCTTGGGAGAAATAAAAGAAGCTTAGCGTGTTTTTGGTACGAAGGAAATTTTTTTTTATAGCAGATGTTTTCACCTACTTCCTCTATTTGGTTTTACTTCACCATTATTCTAAAAATAGTTATTTTAATTTACGTGTTCAATTAAGAAATTAAGGCTATTTTGTTATATATTTTCTTTAGGCTATTTTATTATATATTTTCTTTCTACCATTAGTTTCAAATAATTATATAAAATAATAATAGTTAAATTTAACATTTCAAAATATTTTTAATAAGATTATTACTCCAAACTAAAATTTTGATGTGTCGCATTATTTTCACTTATCTCTCCCCCTTTATCTCCTGGCGTAAGAAAAGTATCATATTTCACCTATGACTTCCTCCGTTTTAAATTTATTTGAACCTCAAAATTAAAACGTATCATAAATTAGGATTTACGCGCAACTTAAAATTTATTTATTTTGGTGAAACAAAATGCTCCCTCAGTTTTATATACTTGGCTCCTATGTCAAAAAAGATATTTTCTTTTATTTTATTATTATTACAAATTAATAAAAAAATATTATTCTTCGTATTAATTAACTACAGAAAATAGTAATAGTAATAATAGTCAAATTTATAGTTTCAAAACATTATAATAAGATTAGTTTAGTAAAATATTTTAAATTTTTCTTAATTAAAAAATATATCATATCAAGGAACAAATAATACGATAAGAAGGAATTAAACAATTGACTTTAAAGGCTTGTTTTCATAATTACTACGAACGCTAGCTACTTTTATGCTGTATTTGCTTTCAAGGTAAGGGTGGGCATGTTAGATACCAAATATTATACTATCAAAAATTAAAATTTTATAATGTAATTTTAGAATTATTATATTTGGTAGGAGTATGATATTTAGTGTGTATTTTCTTAGAAATTTGGTATTTATAAGGAAAATATTGAAATGTCGAGTATATAATTTTATACACCGTAAAATTTTATTAAATTAATAAACTCTCTAATATAACATTTTTCTTTGGTTTCGACTTGAACCAGTGAAAAAGTCGTTGATTTTAATAAGATTATAAGTCAATATATTTTCGAAACACCCCTATATACATATATGATTCCATTAATATTCTAAATTAATAATTCTTTAAAATTATAAAAATATCTAAGCAATTTAGTAACCTGATTCTAGTGTTTTTTTTTTTTTTGTTAAAATTCAAATCCAGTTGAAGCTCATCTCTAACTTTTCTTATTGCATCCAAAAGTTTTGTTGGTTGTCTTCTCGAACTGCACGAAAAAATTGTGAAAAGTTCTAGATGCGGTACGTGCATCCTTAAGAGTAACTGATTTTAAAGGTATTGTATCATTTTCAACTTCATCATTAACATTATTTTTTTTATGGTATCCACAATAATCCAACAGGCTATTGACATTTATTTTTTGGTGATAACCGAAATTATTAATCATGATCTCAAGTTCATTAATATCATAAGACAAGTTCATAAATTAATAAAATACTCAAAATCTTTACTTCACCTTAAATCTTAAAAGCACTTTTTTAAAAAGTATTAACTTATTAATTAAATAATATTTTTATAAAATAATAATATATTGTGATCCAACTGTATTAATTTAGAGATATATGTAGTGAGTATCTAACATGCCCACCCTTAAGAGGCTATACTTACGGCATAAAAGTAGCTGGAATTCGGTGCAACTAGACTGCGTCAAAAATAAAAACTCTCTCTGTATATCCTTATTGGAAGCCATAGAACATATATAAAAGCAACTAGCATTGGTAGAACTAGACTGCGTCAAAAAGTGTACTATATATATATATATGAGAAAAAATGAGACAATAAAGACAATAATTAAACAGACTTTAGACAGATTCTTCAGCAAACAGACACAAGATAAATACATGGATGAACGACCAGACGAACAGCCCACTAATCTAGACAGAACTGTGCCAGAGATAAATACTACAGATAATAATTCTGCTAGATCCGACGAAGAAGATAATATTGCACAATTCCAGAATGCCCAGGATCTATATGAAGACGACGACTCAGGCATGAGCTTCGACTCCATAGCCCTGCACAACTTGGATACGTGAAGATAATCTACAGTTCTCACAGTTTATATTATTAGCTAGCATGGTCAAGTGGGGATGCCCACTTTATGTCTTGTAATAAGTCAGAGTCAGAGTGCTTCCTTTATCACTACTTTCCAAAAGAAAGAAAAACTGTTGAAGCACGCGTCAAAATAAGTTTGAAAGAAAAATTAATAACGCATGTGACGATGGGGCCCAAAGAGTACCCGACTTGCATTATTAAAGTTTTCTTTCTTATCTCTTATCTAAAGTGTCGGCCAATTGTATTAAGGCCACGTAGTAGTTTTTAGAACCACTCCTTTATGTACATCTTGCCTATAAAAGGCACACATTTTGTAGTAGAAAGACAGAGTGAAATCAACCAACCTCCAAACCCACTTGAAATGTTTAAACCTTTCCTCCCAAAAAATCTTGTCCAAATCAGTCTTTCTTGTATAAACTTTGTAACATCGTGATTTAAATAAAGGCTTCACGTTTTCTATTCCAAGCGTAAGGGGGTTCCCGAAAGGGAAACCTCTCTCCTAGTTACTTCATGTAAGTTCTTATTTACATATTTTCCCCACAAAAATATTTATGTTCTTATATCTATGTTTAAATGTTATTTTACATAGTTTTTGTAAAATCATGTAAATTAAATTATCTATAAAATTCTTACCCTTAGTATATGGTTAGCCTCTTAATTTCTTAATACCGACAATGGATTAACCTGTAAATTCCTAGGAATTCTGGTTTTGATAGTCCAATGGATCTGCAAATAGACAAAGGACGAGTGTTAACAGCCAGACCAAAATTTTTTGGGGTGTGGTTAAAGAAGTACGATGTTAAGAACATAGATTAATAGGAAGAGATGAACAGGGTAAAAAAAAAAAACACTCTGGGGAAAATATAAACTATAAGAATGATAACATGAAGAAACAGTAGGATAGAGGGAGTACTGAGTAGGCTTTTTTATAAACTGATATACAAAAAATCAATCATTATTCATTGTTTTTATTGTCATTGTTTTCGGTTTTATTGAAATATTTTATCGAAATATCCGACTATTTTATTGTTTTCTGTTTTATTGAAATATTTTATCAAAATATATATTTTATCGAAATATCCGACTATTCCTATTTTATCCATTCCTTTTCTAAAATTATAAAACTGAGTTTCTATACTTATTAGAGTATATTCCTTTTCTATATTAGTTAAGCATTCTTGTCCTTCTGCATTGAGCAGAGTATAGTTTCTAACTTCTTCTAGATTTTCTTTTAGCAGGTTGCTACATTGATTATTTTGGCAATCTTCGCAACATGGCTCTGGAAGCGATTTCTTCTTACTTGTATTTAGTTTTCTAAATACTGTAGGCAATGTTACTGTTTGTACTGGTGTATAAGTTAAATCTTTAAACAGCATTATTCCATCTCTTGTTAAGAGACATCCTCCTTTATTTTGTATACAAAATCTTAGTCCTATTACAAAATCTGATCCTATAAATGCTCAGAAATCCACTGTACCGGATGTTGGTGCAGCTAGTCCGGTTCAAACGGTGACCGGTAAAGACAAATCAAATCCATTAATGGCTGTCACTTTGCCAAAAAGTGAGGATGAAGGGTGTTCTTCATCAAAAGCTAAATTAACGAAATCTGGACATAGGACTTTAAAGAAGACTTTAATATCTAAGAGAAAAAACGAGACAACAGAGACAATAATTAAACAGACTCTAGACAGATTTTTCAGCAAACAGACACAAGATAAATACATGGATGAACCACCAGACGAACAACCTCTTATGATATTAAATTAAAATTATATCAAATATATCAAAGTGTCTTTAATCTTATGATTAAAAAGTTAAAATTGAAATATTATAAAAAAAAAAAACCATTTTTTTAAACAGACTAACAAAAATAAAATGGAGGAAGTACCTTTATGGGAAGATATAAAACATAATAAAAGTAACTAGCATTGGTAGGACTAGACTGCCTCAAAAGTGGCATTGGTAGGACTAGACTGCTTCAAAAGTGAAACAAATATATATAATATGCTAAGGTATATCGGCCCGTGCTAGCAAGGACCAACGATATATTATTTTTTTATACCAATTTATGTGATAGAAATAAAATTTAGATAATTTTATTTTAATAGTCAATTATATTTTTTAAATAGTTTAAGTTTTTAATAATTATGATTTATAATATTTTTTCTTCTATTCGAATTTAAGTGACACTGAGATAATTTCAAAAGTCAATTATATACCATGAGTGAATTAGCGAAACAGACATGCCTTAAATGACTCATAATAACTAATTAGAAGTGATATAGCAAAAATGTTATAAGAAATACTTGCGAAAAAATTTAAGTGAGTCTCATATAGGATGTCAAGTTAATTTAAAACAACAAGAGTTAATTTATGTTTATTTTTTCTTTTTAATTAAATATTATTAAATTTTGAATACTTAGATGAATTATAATAATTAATTAGTGGTGATATAATAAAATTATGATTAAAACAACTGAAATAGACATGTCATAAATATCTATTTTACTTTTTTTATTAAACATTATTAATTTTCTAATAAGTAAGGCCCAACAAAATATCACAAAGTAGTGAATCCGACATGTATTAAATGAGTCATAATAAGATTTCAAGTAATTTAAAATATAACAAATTAGAAGAAATAGATAAAAAAGATGTCATAACAAAAAAAAATATTAGAAGAAATATAACAAAATTGTTATGAAAATATTTGCGAAAAAAATTTAAGTAGGTCTCAAATAAGATGTCAAGTAATTTAAAATATTAAGAGTTAATTTATCATTTTTATTAAGTTTTATTAATTTTTAAATACTTAGATGAATTATAATAATTAATTAAGGGTGATAGAGTAAAATTATGATTGAAATAGCTGAAACAAATATGTCATTAATGTCTATTTAACTTTTTATTAAATGCTATTAATTTTTACGGAAGAAACAGGCACGTCAACAAAGAGATATCTGCTTCTTCGCGTTTCTGAAAAATTTAATTGGGTCTCAAGATGTCAAGTAATTTAAAACATCAAGAGTTAATTTATTATTTTATTTTATTTTTATTAAATATTATTAATTTTTAAATACTTAGATGACTTATAATAATTAATTAGGGGTGATATAGTAAAATTATGATTGGATAGCTGTAACAGATATGCCATAAATATTTATTTTACTTTTTTATTAAATATTATTAATTTATAAATATGTAAATGACATATAATAATTAATTAGGGGTAATATCGTAAAATCACGAAAGAAGTAGGTACGTCGACGAAGAGGTGCCTGCTTCTTCGCATTTTTATGTATGTATAAGTAAGTGGGTCTCATATAAGATGTCGAGTAATTTAAAATATCAAGAGTTAATTTATCATTTTATTTTTATTTTATTTTTTATTAAATATTATTAATTTTTAAATACTTAGATGACTTATAATAATTAATTAGGGTGACATAAAAAAATTATGATTGAAATAGCGGAAGCAGATATATCATAAATATTTATTTTACTTTTTTCTTAAATATTATTAATTTTTAAATGCATAAATAATATATAATAATTAATTAAGGGTAATATAGTAAAATCACGGAAGAAGCAATCACGTTGACGAAGAGGTGTCTGCTTCTTCGCATTTCTCTCTCTCGTCGATGATTATTGTATTTAAATGTTTGGAATTTTGACTACACTTTTTTTAATTAAAAATGGTGGCAAAGCCAGCATAAGATAGTTAAACACTTTTTATTAGAATATCCATTTTTGTGTAATTGATTAATAAAGGGAATTGCATGTATGTATTTTCTTAAATATTTTTACATGCGTAAGGTGTAAGCATGATATAACCAAAACGTTTTTTTATAAAGGCGAAGTTATATTTCTTTATTATAAGAATATAAGTAAGTTGAAGTCTTAGGATTACCAATTTACCGAACCGTAAAATATTAAAATCAAATTTTAAGATATCAAATCATACAAACTTAGTTTGATATGATAATGAAATAATAATTATAAAAATCAACAACAATAACAACAACAATAAATTCAGTATATTCCCTCCAAGTAAGGTATGAGGAGGGTAGAATATACGCAGTCCATACCACTACCTCTAAAGAAGTAGAAAAGTTGTTTCCGATAGACCCCCGGCTCAAGACATAGAACAATATACAATAATGATAAAAATCAAAAACCAAAATTTCTAATTCAAATTTTCAGTATCATGTCATACCGAGTAAATATCAGGAATAGACCCAAATTGGGGTGACTTTCAAATTTTAGCCCCAAATAAAAAAATACTTACTTAAATAGCCTTTACCTATTAACTGATATTTTTTTGGACGAAATTGTCCCTGATCCAATGAAGTAAATTACATAAATGATCCTTATAATTGATAACAACTCTATATTTATTTCTTTCAACTGTTATTTTTTCCTCTTTTTAATTTTACTTTGATTTTTATTTTCTCTTTTCTCTTTTTATTTTTAATTTTTTCTCAACCCATACTTTTTTTCTTTTTTCTCTCAACTTTTTTTTTTTTACTTTGATTTTTTATTTTTTCTTTCATCTTTTTTTTTTGTTCTTTTTAGTTTTCTCAACCCTTACTCTTTTTTTCTTTACACCTATCAACGTCTACTTTTATAAAAAAAAAAATTATTTTTCTTTGATCTTTAATTTTTTCTTTTCTTTTTTCATTTTAAATTTTCTCGACCTTTATTTTTATTTTTATCAACCTTTATTTTTTTCCCATTCTATCTCAACTTCAACATTTTCTTTGATTTTTATTTTTCTTCATTTTCTTCTTTTTTCGTAAATTTTTTTCTGCTTTTCTTCGATTTCTTCCATTAAAGTTACATCTCATGAGCAAGAGTTAACACTATCACATTATAAAGGCAAGACTTATGAATTTTAAACAACAAGCTACATTTCATGGGAAAAAGTTGACACTACCACATTGTAGAGGCACGACTTATGACATTCAAATTAACAACAAGTTATATTTCATGGGCAAGAGTTGACACTACCGCATTGTATTTCGATTTATGAGATGTTTTATAACTCTTACCTTAGAGGTAAGACTTAGCTCAAGGACTTTCAACCTACAACTTATGCCTTACGGGCAAGAGTTGACTCCACCACGTTATGTTTCATTTATGAGATGTTCTACAACTCTTGCCTTAGAGGCAGGACTTAGCTCAAGGACTTTCAGACTATAAATTATGCCCCACAACTATTGCCTTAGAGGCAGGACTTAGCTCAAGAACTTTCAAACAACAAATTATGCCCCACAGGCAAGAGTTGACTCTACCACATTATGTCTTCATTTAAGATATGTTCTACAACTATTGACTTAGAAGCAATATATGCCCCACGAGCAAGAGTTGACTCTACCACGTTATATTTTCATTTATGAGATGTTCTACAACTATTACCTTAGAGGCAAGACTTAACTCAAGGATTCAAACTACAAATTATGCCCCACGGGCAAGAGTTGACTCTACCACATTATGCGTTTATTTATGAGATATTCTACAACTATTGTCTTAGATGCAAGCCTTTAATCAAGGAATTTCAAACTATAAATTATGCCTCACGGGCAAGAGTTGACTCTACAATGTTATGTTTTCATTTATGAGATGTTCTACAACTCTTGCCTTCGAGGCAAGACTTCGCTCAAGGACTTTCAAACTACAAATTATGTCCCACGGGCAAGAGTAGACTCTACCACGTTATGTTTTCATTTATGAGACGTTCTATAACTATTGTCTTGGAGGCAAGACTTACCTCAAGGACTTTCAAACTACAAATTATACCCCACGGGCAATAGTTGACTCTACGACGTTATGTTTTCATATATGAGATGTTCTACACTACAAGAAAAGTGCTTATTACCTGGGGATTTTCATAGGGATAATGTGGTAAAATTCTCAAGTAATTTGATTACCTGCGGATATTCTTACCAACTAGAATCCAAAGGAAATACCTTCGTAGGTAATTGTTACTTGCGGATTTATAAAATTCCTACGTAATTTAGCTGCAAAAATAACTCTGCAGATATGTTATTTGCGATTAACTATCAAAATTTTGCATGAATTATTTGGTAAAATTTCATAAAAAAGGATTTTACCTGCGGATTTTCACGAAAAAAATCACAAATTATTCCCCTTGAAGATTTTCAAGTAAATCCCTAGGTAATTTAGCTACGGAAATAAATCTGCAGGTACATTATTTGCGGATTTATTTGCGATTAACTATCAAAATTTTGCATGAACTATTTGGTAAAATCATAAAAAAGAATTTTACCTGTAGATTTTCATGAAAAAAATCATAAATTATTCCCCATGAAGATTCTCAAGTAAATCCCTAGGTAATTTAGCTGTGGAAATAAATTTGCAAGTATGTTAGGATTTATTTGCGATTAACTATCAAAATTTTGCATGAATTATTTGGTAAAATTTCATAAAAAGGGATTTTACCTGTGGGTTTTCACAAAAAAAATCACAAATTATTCCCCACGAAGATTACCAAGTAAATTCCTAGGTAATTTAGCTATGGAAATAAATCTGCAGGTACATTATTTGCGAATTTATTTGTGATTAATTAACAAAATTTTGAATGAATTATTTGATAAAATATCATTAAAAGGATTTTACCTGCGGATTTTCACGTAATAATTCACACGTAAATTACTAGAAATATTTCACAATTAATCAAAAATCTATTCAAAACTTTCAATAATTATCAAAAACATCATTCAAACCAAGTTTGATGTAAACCATTACAGCTAACAAAAAAACATAATTCAAAACATCCACATCAATAATGTATGATTCTTAAATGATCCAAAACAAAATATTTCAAACTTGAATCCTCCATAATACTACCAACCATCAAGATTAGAAGCATTTTCATTCACGTTATCAGGATTACCACTTCCATTCACGTCGTCAGAGTATCGTCACTTTCATCCTCATAAGATTAGTTGTCTTCTTGAGATGGGTGTTCATCATTTGAAGATGATTTGTTGTATACATTATTCATCAACAAGTGTAATTCCTTTCCCATCTTCTTATTTTTCTTTCACTCATTCTGCAACTGAGCATACAAATTAGCATTTGAAGCATCAACCTGAGACTTAATCATCTCATCAATTTATTTTGGCAAAGTTGATGTTGAACTGTTAAGTTGCCTTTACACTTCGACCCAGGGAGCCAAGACTTTTGACTCTTCCTTTTTTCTTTCCACCAACAGATTGTATCCAGATATCCATTTCACTTAACTGAGCTGACTGACTAACTGAATTAGTTTCTCCATCCACGGCTGATGCACTTTAAGCAGCTAATATTTCTTTTTTCTTTCTGTCAAAATGATTCTGCATAAGGATACTCTAATTTTGTCCATTATATCAAAAAAATTAGTGTGGAATCAATTTCATTTCTTCAGCATTTAAAGGCATATATGTCCAATCCTTTTAGTTTTGGGCATATTACGAAGCAAGCTATCTGTGATGCCAATACATATACTTTATTATTTTGGTATTTACTTGTTTTTTCTTTATTTTTTTGACAGAGAACTCTACATGTCTTGCATCTTTATTTATAAAAATATGTTCCACCTATGCTATTGAATCTGTTAAACTAATAACTATTTCTTTTTTCTCGTGTTGTATAGGTATCCTAATCTGTTCATGAATTGCAGACTAGTTTGATAGGCTTCAGATGTAAATGAGCTACATTTGTCATAAAAGTTGGTTGGGTGGTTGGTTTATACCTTAAAAGAAAAGCTATTTTGCCCTGCTGCTCCCCAATAGGTGGTGTGTATTTGGTCTTGATCTTGCTCTCCATTGTGATATTGACATATACCAATTTAAGTTTTTCTCAGAATTAGTGAGGGATAAGGTATCTCCTTTCGGCTATGAACATAGTCGTTATTCAAACATATTGTTATTTATTAAATAAGGTCGATGTTATATATCGATTGGTGTTAAAGTTTCCCTTGGACTTCATAATCATGAGATTTGTTTCAGTTGTCCTTCTTATTAACCCAATTTAAAGGAAAAAGAAGCTAACCCCAATTTTACACTTTTCCTTAAGAATGATATGAGAATGATTGTAATTTGTAATTTCATAAGGAAGGTTTCTCAATATTAGTTGTGAGCTACATTTACATCTATTAGGGATTATAATTCCATACGGTCTTTTCTTGCTGATCAAACCTAAAAACTATAGTGGAATGGTTGCTATTTCACTATCATCAATCAAGACTAATTTACTAGAGTTTATCGAACAAAACTGGGATTTGGAAGTTGCACTTAGAGAAATAATATCATCTATCATGGAAAAAAGCTAGACATTCATGGATACACTTACTTACATGATCAATTGGGGAATAAAAAGGATAACTGTGGAACCTGACTAGCCGATTAAGGAGACCATTATTTGTTGATGCTTGTACTATAAAACAAAGTAGAGTGTCCTAAGCTAAAGTCTTAGTAGAGATGAACATGATTCAAGATCTACCAGATGTGGTTGATATTTCTGATCCCAGTGGAAAAAATTAACAACCAGCAGGTGGCTTATGATTGGAAACCTCTATTTTGCAAAAAATGTACAAGGTTTGGCCATATATGTCGACGTGAAGAACCAAGGCCTAATAAACCTCAAGGGAGGCAAAACCAGGTTATAGAGGGTGCTCATAGATGAGGCAGAGAGGTAAAACACTGGATGCCTAAACATATTACTGAAGAAATAGATAAACAACCCCAATATACTATTGCTACTAATATACCACATCCATAGACCATGGAATTTAGAATTAAAGATAATCAAGCATTGGTTCAGAAAGATGATCAACTAAAGAGTAATTGCGATGTATAAATGTGGAATGATACCCCAGAAAGAGTTATTATGTCCATACAAATAGGTGAAGATCATCGACAGAGTGGATCTTATGCTTTTTTAGTTTAATTGGGCACAACTCAGTAAAGTCTCCAGACAAGACCGTCCATGAAATATACATATATTTACTCTCCACTGTCAGAAAATATCAATGGTATGCAGAGGATAGGGATGCCTCCAGAAGGGAGGAATATAACCTGATTATGCACTGGTTGTTTTGGAATGTGATGGGCATAAACAAGCCCTTCAAACTAAAGGAGTTACAGACATATAGCAAGGAATAAGGGGGTAGTGTGTCTCAAGCATCTACGGACAAGCAGTCTGAGGGTAGAGCTACTTCTATGGCAGGTTCTAAGGGGATTGCAGGTATTTCAGCTCCAGCTTTAACTTCTATAGTGCCCCCTTGGCCGTTGGTTTTTGGAATGGTTAGTGTAAGATGCCTTTTGTTCTCTAATCTATTCCAGTTTATCTGACGTGGCTCACCATCTCTAAGATCTTAAAGAAATATATGATACTGCTACTTTTTAGTATGCTAGTTCTCAATCACATTTTAGCAAATTATCACTATTTTAAACAATCTAGTTATTATTTTAAGCAGATATCTTATCATTTCTGATATAGTATGTACATTGATATATCTCAAGACTTTCTTCAATTAATTTTGCTACAAGTTAATGCACTCTTCTAACAATATGAAAGAATAGAACACAAGCCAACATATGGGCATATAGAACACAAGCCAACATATGGGCAACTGTTAAACCAATTAAAATTGACAGCCCAAGCAGAAAACACAAATATTGAAACCTCAGCATCAGACCTACTGATTCTACTGCTCGACTTCAATTAATTTCATATAAACTAAATAGTTCTAAAGTGCTTATTCTAACCATAATAGAACATTTATGACTATGTCCCAAACAAGTTGGGATCGGCTAAATGAATCCCATTTCTTCATTTTAAGCTCATTTCATATCATCATCATTGATACAATATCAAGTTCAAAAACACAATAAGCAAACCATAACAAGAATAACAAGATGTCAACAACAATGCTAGTGAATCGAAATAAGCCACACACGACTTCACTAGATTTCAAGATTACAACAAAAACCAGATTTTAAGAGTACAAGATTGCAACAAGTTGTAGTAAATCAAAATTGGCCCCACACGGCTTCACTACTTCAAGATTGAAATGAAATCAACTAGTAAACAGAGTAAATGAACACTTACATAAGTAGCTTTAGCTTTCTCATTTACCCAACTTTCATCACTTTTCTTGCGATGAGTTCAAAAATAAAATTCTGAAACAGAAGGATCTTTTCCAGTAGCTTTTTTCTATATTCAAAAAAAGATATGTATGTTATCAACATTGAATATGATGTTATTTTCTTCAAAGAATTATATTTAAGAAGATTTATAATTACCATTCTCTTATAGATCAATTGATGAGGTACACAACCACCTATATGAAGTGATGCACCGGTATTTGAATCACGATTGCCTTTATTTCATTCAGACTTTGTTTTGAACTCATCAGACTCCCAATACACCTTCATCTCCTTAAATACTACATCTCCTAACCAATGTGGTTTCAGAGGCAATTTTTTTCTAACATCTTGAAAAAGTTGGGTCATTTTTTAATATGCCCTTTTATTAAAATTAGACCATATAGCATCATTATAGTGAGGAAGCCACTTAAATTTCTTCTGCATATATCAAATGAATATCATATTAGCTATATAGTCCCAACACTATATTTATACATGAATCAGAATGTATAAATTTTTTACCTTGAATTTCTCAAACCACATCTCGTGAGTAAACTCTAGAAACTTCTTCCATGAAGGTCTAGCCAATTCAAACTTATTCCGAATGCAATTAGCAATACCATCAATAACTACCTTGTGTGGATTAAACCTACATAACATATAGTAGTTATCAAACATGTGCACATATAAATAGTCCACCAAAATATATGCATTATTAAAAGTTAGTCGTATTACCCATAGTCTTTAGGTAAAATCCATATTTTATTATCATCGTCTACATTGTCAACTATATTAGGTGAGGTGGCTGGAGTCCTGCTGGCCGGTGGTGACATTAATAGTTTAGAATCTTGATTTGTAGGTTAGGACCGATTAGATTAAGGTGGAGATTCAATAATAGCAGGTTGGGGTTGGTTGATCCCAAGATTAGGTTGAGACTCATTTACATAAAGTAGACTAGTATGTGAATAGAGGGGTTGTGATAGTATTATAGGAGGCAGAACAATTTTGTAAGTCTGGAATTATTTGACTTTAGGATTAGGTTAATGTGAGGAAGAGTTATTCACATAAAGTAAACCAGTATGAGATTGAAGGGATCCTGACGGAATTATGGGAGCCAATTGAACTGTTTGTCGCTCTATTGTCTGTATTTTTATTACTTGACTTCTCTCATTTTCCATTAGGCAATCCATCTCTTTTAGATCCTACACCTAGCATCTACAGCAAATGAAAATAGAAAAATAATATATTAGTGATTTAATTGATAAACAACACATGAATAAAGGTGATAAAAATAATGTATTAGTGTAGAATGTAAAGAGAATGATCTTATTAAGTATTAGAGTTAAAGAGGCCCAAATGAAGCAAAATGGATATCGCGCTTCATGATATAAATGATTTCGGCTTGTGCACAAAGAACGTTAGAGGAAACCTTATAGTGCAACAATGAAAATCAATAATCTAGCTCAAAATTAGCTTCATAGACTACTAATACTATTATTTGTAGTCTATTTTTGTTTTGTGGGATTTAATCATAGGTTGTTGGAACTTGCTTCTTAGAACTACAAGGAACATTAGACATAGTACTACAATTTTGATAAAGCAACATTAGACATAGTACCACAATTCAACTACAAATTGTATCAAAATATAATAAGCACATACCCAGCTAGCGATGATAACTCTGGTAACAATAAGAATTAGAGTGACATACATACTATTATCATCAAAATGGCAAATTCACTTAGAAAACAAGCACTATTAGACCAAAATTACTAGAGTTTGAATGGCTTCTTATGCATTATAATATCCCTTATCCTGTATATTTTGCTTTCAAGGATGACAATATCAGTGTTGTATTAGCAGAAGTTAAGAGAAATGATGCTAATGGTCAACCTGTAACAACTACTACAGGCGGCTACAAGCTTGTTGTTGCTACCTCAGATCCTAAGAGAATTGCGTCCCCCAATATTGCAAATATTCAGGGATAGTTACCAGGGCTTAAAGTTCATGGAGACTCGAATCAACTCCCAACTATTTCCATAGTGGCTTCCTATGACACATTTGGGGCTGCTCCGACTTTTTCAGTAGGAAGTAACAACAATGGGAGTGGTGTAGTGGCACTTCTTGAAATAGCTAGGTTGTTTTATGCCCTATATTCAAATCCTAAAACTAGAGGTAGATATACTCACTCTTTGGATTGACATCTGGTGGCCCGTACAACTACAATGGAACTCAAAAGTGGCTTCAGAGTTTTGACCAACATGTATATGAGAGTATAGACTATGCTATCTGCTTGAATAGTGTTGGTTCCCATGGAAATCAGTTGCATCTTCATGTTTCTAAACCTCCAAAAAATGACTATATACAGCAGATATTTCAGGGTTTCTCTATTGTAGTAGAATAATTAGGCCTCCAAGTCATCTTAAGCACAAGAAAATCAATATCACAAATCCTCGAGTAGCCTGAGAGCATAAGCAGTTTTCAAAGATGAGAGTTACTAAAAAAACACTTTTTGGACTTTCAACTGCACCTGAATTACTGGAAAGCATGGGAGGTCTGGCTGATAATAGGCATTTTACCAGTGAATCCTCAATCATTCGAAGTGTCAAGCTTATTGCTGAAAGTATAGCAAGACATATTTACAGCCAAGAGAAGAAAAACATAAGAATATTTGCAGATGACAGTAGCTTAGCTGTTAATCCTTCCTACATAAGGTCTTGGCTAGACCTTTTATCCAAAACACCTAGAGTAGCACCTTTCCTTTCAAAGAACGACCCACTTATTAAGGAACTGGAGAAGAAATTAGCGGATCATACTGCAGAGGTGAATGTAAGCATGAGACTCTATATAGAATGTTCACTTTTTACAATTCAACTAGTGTCAAGTTGCATATATATCAGGTTACCAGCGTACATTTGACTTGATTTTGCTGTTGGTTCTAGGATCATACTTGATTACACTTTTCAGTTTTATTTTTATCACCACCAGGGGTCTTGATGATCTTATTAGTCTGTTCCATCACCCACCATCACGGAAAGTAAAAACCGTTTGATTCCTGAAGCAGGACATTTCTACATCAGGTGCTTATGAATCAAGAAGTATTTGATACTTTTTGTAATCTTAAGAAAGCTCATTTTCGGCAAGTTGTTATCAGTGGTTCAATGTATATTCATGTAAATATTTAGCATTTCATGGAAAATCTCCACATAATTTGCTATTGTAGGTTTCCCATAGTGATTTTTTTAACTGAGATAAGAATGTCATACTTGCAGTTGACTTTTCTCACAGAATTACGAGTTCTAAACATGTAAACCAACTGACGTAGAATTTTGGTAGATTGAATGTATTTATGTTCCAAAAAGATGCAGGGTTCTTTTGTTTTAGAGAATCTTTTTGAAATCCTGTAAGTTCATATTGATTTAACTTACAAAAGTAGATTATTTGTAGTTAAAAAAAGGAATTAGAGTGACATAAGTCAAACAAGCCTCCCTCTTCAATGTTATCATGTGTGCAAATAAAGCAATAAAGAAAGGTGTAGTAGCACAAATAGGCTGATTAAACGATATCGGCAAGTACCTAAGAGAGATATTTCTACTAATATCAGAAGTGCAAAACACAAGACTCAAAGTAGAGATCTTCATAAACTAAACCCATAGATCATATAGTCTGCATTGGTACCATTTTCATCCCAAAAATATCTATATAGCTAAATAAAGAACAAGAAGCCATATGACACATAGTAAGAAAAGTTGGATATTTAAACCTATAATTGCTTAACAAATACTTGTTTCCTCCTCTTCCAGTAGACAAGTAAATTAAACAGGTGAATTCTCTTCCAGTAGTTTGTATGAGTACTTAAATTAAGAAAGTGAGTACTTAAATTAAACAAGCAGTAATATGACATATATTTTGTATGAGTACTTAAATTAAACAAGTGAATTTTCTTCCAGTAGACAAGTAAAATAACAATAATTTTGATCAAAATCACAGTAGCTTTAATCAAATCGAGTATTGTACATTGACAAAGAAATCGACAAGATAATATTTTCAATCCCCCTCATATTCATCTTCATATTCTTCTTGAGTGAAAGTGACATACTAAATCTTAACTATCAAAAAAGCCTTTCTCTTCACTTGTTTCCTCTCTTCATCATTAGCTTCTTCACATGATATCTTCTTATCACCTTTCTCTTCTTTATTTGATATATCCTCATCTCCCTCTTCAATTATATCACGTTCATTTTCATTAACAAAAGCTTGAAAACTACTTCCATGAACCTCTTCACCATCAGCTTGGTCATCACGTAAGCAATCAATTGGGTCATCCTCTATACTTGCACTAAAACGTTATTGCTCCTCTAGGTAAGCAGCTTCCAAATTGTATCTTGTATCTACAGCTCTTCTTGGCTTTGTCTTTATAACCACCCACCAATCAACCTTATTTATTTTTATTTTAGGATGATTTGTATAATAAGCTTGAGTTGTAGTTTGTGGAAAGATTAAAGGGTCAAATTTAGAATATCTTCCTCTTTTTCGAACCTCGACAATACCAAATAGACTATCAACTTTCATGTCATGTTTTGAGGGATCAAACCAATCATAATAAAATAAACTAACTTCATAAATGATGTCACTGGCCATTTGAATTCGATAAACTCCTTAAGAACATCATAATACTCACTTGTAATGCCATCTTGTCCAACACTAGTAACACACACCCCACTATTATATGTACTTTTTCCTTCGCCCCAAGAAGAAGTATGAAACTTGTATCCATTCAAAAAATAAACAGGCCAAGACTTTGACTTTCTTAATGGCCCAATTGCAAATATGGATTTTGCAGCATCTCTAGTAGATTACTATTTACCTATCAAATAATTGAAGCATATTAGATATGCATTTTAAGTGATATATCCTTTCTTAAAATAATTGATTCATACCTAATTTTGAACTATTGTGGAAAGTCTTCTTCAATTTATTTATCAATGACATCATTAATAAGATCACTGTAAGTATCTCTCAGGATTTGCTCATACAAACTACATGTACTTACCTTAGCACATTAGTTTCAGTCCAAATATAATAGTTAAATGAACAACATGGTTGATACTTACTTAAGAAAAGGGTTAACCTCATCACAATTTATAATAACATGCAATTGTGCTGCAACAACTTCTTTATCATCTAGCCATCGGATATCACCATCCTTCTTACCATAACTTTGGCCAGGATAATTAAAGACTGATAGTGTTGGGTTAGTTGCATTTTTTTCAACGGCATCATCATTACACCCAAATCTTTTGTTTTTACATAGGACATGAGATTCAAAATAATGGAAAGCAAAGTATGAGATTTTTTGAGCCAAATATGCTTGACAAATAGATCCTTCAACTCTAGCTTTATTTTCGACAGATTTTTAATCTTTTTTAGGAACCTACAATTGTTTTTAGGAAATAAATAATTATGTAATGAAATAATGAGACAAGTAATAAAGTTTTATAACTTTCAAATGGATACATCCATCGATATTGAACTGGCCCACAAACTCATGTTTCGTAAGGCAAATGAATCGCTAAGTGCTCCATCGAATCAAAAAAGCTAGGTGAAAATATTTTTTGCAACTTACACAGGATTACAGGAATATTTTGTTCCATTTGCATAAGATGATCCACCCATAATACTGTTGAGCACAAATCTTTAAAGAATAGACTGAGTTCAATTAATGACTTCCATATAGGTTTTAGAAGAGCGCTAAAAGCAACTGGCATAAGATATTGCATGAAAATATGACAGTCGTGACTTTTTATCTCAAAAACTTCAAATGTTCCATGTGACATACTACCCAAATTAGAAGTATATCCATCAGGCATCTTTAGTTGATCAACCCATTCACATGCAT
The DNA here is from genome assembly GCF_002878395.1 of Capsicum annuum. Classification (NCBI taxonomy): domain Eukaryota; kingdom Viridiplantae; phylum Streptophyta; class Magnoliopsida; order Solanales; family Solanaceae; genus Capsicum; species Capsicum annuum. The sequence goes on along the minus strand of NC_061112.1, from coordinate 116,567,829 downwards.
CTTTCTTTTGACCATCATTTAAGGTAAACTTTACTTTCGATTTAATCCATCTCCCATCATTATTCAATTGCAAGTGTAAATCATTTCGCCGATAATACTCTTTCAAATCCATTCTTGCCTTCTCATTATCCTTTGTCCTCCTTGTTGTCCTTGAAATAATGAAAAACATTATCAAAGAAGTTCTTCTCTGTATGCATTACATCAATATTATTGGAAACTGGATGGGTCTTCCAATATAGCAAATCCTAAAAAATGCTTTTTTTGGTCCAATTATGTGATTTTCCGTAGCCATAAAATTTGCGTGGACAAGATTCAGTGATCTTAGGATACCCTCTCACTTTTTTCCATACTTGAGTTAATCTAGGAGGAGGACTAGACTTTTCCGCTTTTATTTTATAAAAAGAATTCTTGTTTCTTCTAAATTCGTGATTGAAAAGAAAGAATTGACGGATACAATCAAACCAAGTAACTTTTCTTCCATTTTCAAACTAAAAGTTTTTGTTTGTTCCATGCAAATCGTACATGCTAATTTACCTGCTATACTCCATCCCGACAACATGCCATAAGCAGGAAAATCATTAATTGTCCACATCAATATTGCTTGCATGAGAAAATTTTGCTTCTTCGACACGTCATAAGTTAGTGTACCATCTGTCCATAATTGTAACAACTCATCTATTAATGATTGCGAGGATCTGAAATAATCAATGTTAAGAACATATATGGGGCAGTCATACACATATCAGGAGGAAGATAATAAGGAATAACAATCACGGGCCAATAGAAGTACGGTGATATTGACTAGCTATAAGGAGCAAAACTATCATAACAAAGACCGAACCTAACGTTCCTAGGCTCTGAAGCAAAGTATGGATAAGTTCGATCAAAATATTTCCATGCTTCTCCATATGAAGGGTGACATAAAACACCTTTTTCCCTGCGATTTTTAGAGTGCTACCTCATGTGCTCTAGTCTAGGAATAAGTGGCAGGTAATGCATAGTCTTGTGCGGAACCTTTCTGCTACCCTTATTTCCAATGCGTTCTTTATAGTGAGGTTCTTTACAAAAATTACATTCTATTATCTCTTGATCAGCCTTGTAATACAACATACATCCATTAACACAACAATCAATCTTTTGTCTACTTAAACCAAGCCCCGCTACTAACTTCTTTGCTTGGTAGTAATCAAGATGTATCTTATTATCCGGATGGATTGTATCCTTTATCAATTGTGCCATTGTATTAAAACAACCATGAGTCATATTATATTCAGATTTAAGACTCATCATTCTAACAGCTGTAGACAACTCTGAATATTTACATCCGGGTCATAAGGGTTCTTGAGTTGAATTCAATATTTCATAAAATTTGTTAGTGCCCATGTTTAGAGACTCTTTTACAGTATTCCCAACATGATGATTAAGTTCTATACCAGAAGCATAATACACCATACCTTGATACCTATTTATGTGTCCAGAGTCTTCCGCTAGAATGTTACTTTGACTGTTTGAAGACATGTAAAGCTACATCCTTGATGACTAGTTGAAGCACTTGAATGGACATGTTCATTCAAATTAATTGAAGGAGCTTCCTCTCCATGTGATATCGAATACCACTATCCTGGAGTGAACCCTTTCTTGAAAATATGAACATTAATTTCATCGGGCGTAAAGTTCTTTATGTTCTTACAAATTTTACAAGGACACCTTATGACTTTCTCGGACAAGTACTTCGGTTGACTACAAGAAAATTCAACCAACTCTTCCATGCCTTTTATAATTTTATCTGTATATACCACTTTACCAGGATGAATTCTATTTATCATCCATTTTTTATGCTCCGAAATAGTCATTTCTGAATCAAAAGATATCATATATAAAAACATATAATAAAATTTTGTAAAGAGTTCCCGGTCTTCACTTCCACTAAAGAGTTGATGAGCCAATACAGTCAATAAAGATAACACTATATCCCAATTAAAAGATAAACATAAAATGAATCAAGAACAAACAATAATAATAAACATTCACAACTACACAACAACAAAGCTATTTTGAGTTTTAGTATGAAAAAGAGAGATGTTACAAAAACATACAAGAAAAGAGGTGAGAATCAGGAAAATCTGCAGAAAGTACAACAAATGTTTGTTCTTGTCATTAAGCAAGATGGTATATATGTTGCTTTTGTACAAGTTCATGATGGTCCTAAAGAAAATTATGTGCTTAACAAGAAGGCTATATTTGATGATAATAATGATGATTATAGTGTATCCATTTAGAGGATGAATTTGATAAAATAACCAACTGGTCGATGATCATGATAAAGATGAAGAAACTAGAGATACATTATTCTTTAATAAGCAATACACAAAATGGATGACCATTAGAATAAGCAATACACAAAAGAACTCAATTTCACCACATATGCAGAAATTAGATTAGATGGAACCAAGAAAGAATTGATTAGGAATAAGTTTAATTAAATTCGTTTACTACTTCTAATACTTACCGAACATGCTAAAGTAATTATTTATGATTAGGTAAAGAGTAGGGACTCATTTGTTTTCTGTCTTACTGTAAAACATAAAAACAATCCATGAACTATTTGAACAGTAAAAATGATGGACAAAAGTAAAAAAAAAACTCATTCACCATTGACTTATGATACTGGAATTATTTGTGATGATTCATGAAAAATAACAATGATAGTTTATTTACTCATATGGAGTACAATATTTTTAAAACTAGACTTGTTTAACATTACTATAGTCCTCACCATTTTACAAACCAATACTCTTGTTTTTTTTTTTTTGCATAGAATTGCAGAAAACAATTCCTCTGTTTCTTCTCTTTTGTTATTTAATTAGTACAAAAATTATCTTTGCAAGCACTCTAATTTTCATCCCATATGCATGTAGCACTAATGAACCATTAATTTGATTCCCTTTTTGTCTCCAAAGTTTCCAATCCATAGATTATGGCTTTCCAAGTTTCAACTTATTCTGTGATGCATCAAATAAGACAATTCTTTGATTACCAAGTCCGCCAAGAGAACTCATAGTCACAGTACAAGCCATAAACTATTCCACACAGGAACTATAGCTTAACTACCCTAACGATTGCCTTCCCCAACTTCTACTTAAACTAAACCTCTTTTCTTCCACATTTCAGGTGTTTATTATTAGGATTTCATATTCTTCAATTGCTTCATTGATTGTACGACGATCAAGCTAAATCCAATAGTTTGTTTCAGTGGTTTGGGTTATACTGTTTATGCTACATCATCTATGAAGGGATTTAGGTTGTTGTCGAGACCAGAGTGTAAGTTGATAAGAACTATAGGTGTTCTAGTACAGTGGCCTCTTTTTGGACAAGTGATGTCTTCAGATCTTAGTGCTAATATTCCAGTTACATGGGCTAATCCAGATTATAGAAGTTCGGAGTCAAGAGGTGGATGATGTAGTTTGAAGAGAACGACTACGTTTAATAGAGAAATTATTTGTGAAAATGCTAGTGGAGTCGGTATGATCCCTATTCATCAATTTTCTTTGGTATCTTTGAAGTTTCAATCTTATTTTCTCTAATTTCCGCTTTCCTAATCAAAAGATAAGTGAGCACTCCTTCTTCCTCCAAAGTTACTAGTCATTGTTGTGTGCATATTTAGAGTTTCTCCTAGATAAAGTACATCGGTTGCAAAATTTGGATTCTTTTTAGATAAAGTAGTTGATTTAAGCAGTCATAATATTATAAATCCTCCCAACATTAGATTTTCTAAGACGCTCTCCCCTAGGCATGTGCTCTATCTACACCTGGATTTAGTTCAAATGGAAAGAGGTAGCATGAATGGAACTAGTGCTAGAGCCAAATGGATATAGAAAATTTGTATTATCAAAACTAGTTTCGATTGAGGCTTAGTTGGTTTATTGATTAAGTGATTGACAGAGAAGTTAAAGCTCTGATAAGAGGTCAAAAAGAGAAATAGTTTACCTTAGAAATACTTTTCCAACCTTTCAGACGAGGCAAAAATACTCTGATGCCTGCAGAACTCAAATTTCACCATAAAAAAGAATTAGGACACCTGAATAAAGGCCAACTCAAATAGAAGTACACTAGTTTTGACATAGAATTAGTTTAGGATTAATGTCATCACACCCAAGTCCCAAAAAATGACCCAACTAACTACAATAACAAAAGAACAAAGACCTCTATATAGTGTGGTCTTTTGATGTACTCTCATCTTTTTCCCTTCAGCCTAAGACACGTATCGTTTGCACGATATATACATAAGAGAGGGTGTATATGACACCTATCCCAGGAGAAGAGTCTCATATTCACGAAACACAATAGAGAAATTAGATATATGAGTAAAAAAATCTTACACCCTAGTGACACATTTTAAAGTCGTACTTATGCAGGCATCAAGTGGGAAATATCTATACTGACGTGTTTTAGAGTGCTGGGAGTTCAGGCCGCTCCACAAGCAAGTTGGTCATGCTATTATCTATAATATAGTTTCCTGTCATATAAAAGATATACTATAAGGGTGTTCCCAGTTATTCTTGTAATTTGGAAATCTTGCTTAGGTGGATAGAGCCATTGAGTTAGCAGTCAACTGTGACACAGATGAAAAAACAAAAAATTTCTGCAACGGTATATTTCCACGGCTTGAACAAGTGACCTTTTGGTCACATGGCAACAACTTTTCGCTACTCCAAGGTTTGCCTTCCCATAATAAGATAACTATTCTTAATAGTTTTATGGGAAACTAGTAGCCCATTTAACAACAAAATTGGTCCACAAATACAACTATGCCAAAACTACTCATATTTAATCTAAAAAGCTCAAAATAACTTCGAGCAGCCACAGAAAATATCTACATATTTGACAAAATCTACAGAGAGACCATAGAGTAATGAAAGAAATAAATTATTTTCTGCATATTATGTTCTGGAAATTGAAATATTTTCTTCATATTATGACCAAATATGAGGTACAACATTAACAATTAGTTTCCTTAATTTCAATTTAACAGAGTCTTGTTACTCAACATTAATAACAGAGTTTGATTTTCTTAATTTCAAGTCAACAGTCTTGTTTCCTTAACAACATTAACAATTGTTACTCAACAGAGGTACAACAGAGTCTTGTTACATACGCAAGTCCATCTATTATCTAACTAATTATGCTTGTACCATCAGGCTACTAATTCATACTCAATGAAATAGGATATAACGATCTAAACTACGAGTGAAGAGGAACAATATAGTATTATGAGTCATGGAGTAACAAAGAAATAGCAATACCTAATCGAGACAGAGGAACTGTCGTCCTAAATTAAGAATTGAGAATGAGGAAGACGATTGAGAGGAGATTTCTTTAAGAATTGGTGAGATTGCTTTGTTTTGTTACTTAGAGAATTGAGAGAAGATGGAAAGACACCGACTGAGCTGTCATGTGGGAAGAAAAAGAGGGAATCCATTTTTGTTAAAAGAATTTATATCAATTACTATATTTTTGTACATCTTTTTTTGTTTAAGCTTTTTCTTATACTACTGATTATTTTCATATTCAATATATATACAAGTTAAATTTTAAATATAAAAATTTTAATTGGACTTAGAGTATTATGTAGTTAAAAACATTTTTAATCAAAAATAAATACTCGATAAAAAGAATTGGAATTACACAGACAAATATAAGAGATTTTTTTTGTTAGGAATAAGTTTTTCTAGAATTAAATATCCTGGTTATCTTATCTAGGCTTGTGCATATTTTTGTTCAAACCAAAAATCCGAAAAAGCAAATCAAAATTTAATTATGTTTTTGATTTTTTGATTTTTCGGATCGATTTTGGTTTAAAATTTTAGAAATTCGATTAAACGGTCTATTTTTTTTAAAAAAGGTTAAACTGAAAAACCAAAATTATATAAATATTATATATATATATATATATTATTTTATATATTCAGTATAAATAATATTTTTCCGTTATTTCATTTCATTTCATCCATGTTGAGTTATTCATATTTGAAAATAAAAAATAGGTTTGAAAAAAATTATTTTTTTCTAAAAAAAAAAACACCAATTTTAAATGCCCGGTCATGACAAAGAAAGATTCGCTACTTTAATCTTCAAAATCAAAATAGAAATCTGAAATAACTTAATCCCAAATCGAATTTATTTCTGTTTGTTCATTACGGTTGTCATTTTCGTCAATCCGAAAATCAAAAAACCAAATCGATATTAAACAAGCAAATCGAACAAACAGAAGCCCACCCCTAAGCTAATTGACTAGCAGGCAAAGATTTACCTCCGTGGAAAGGATGATTCATTTGGATCGACATGAGAGTCCAACTACATTGCCAGAATCTATGTTGTATATTTGAAAGCGGTTGACCTCCTTGCTTCTCTCACGGTACACTCCTCTTCCCGCCGAACCCCTTTTCTCCTCGATCCATAAAGAAAAAATGTAAGACTGGTGCCAATAGTTCATCACGGAAGAAAGGATTCACTAAGTCGGGATCATTAACTAATACTAATATCTCATCATATATATATTTTTTAAACTACCTAATACTTTCAGCTCAATTTAAAATTAATAAAATAATTTTTAAATTTATTATCATGATTATTATACCTTATATCTCACACCAAATGAATCCTAAATAATGTTGTACATTATATTGATATATTACATTGTCATGCGTAGTATGACGCCTTGCAATTATATTGAAATTAACCAAATAGAAATGAATAGAAAAACACGCTCTATTTGAGCCCTAAGTCGTTCTTCGTGCTATATCTTAGGCCACAAAATTTCACTGCTTTAATTTTTTGGTGATAACATAATGAGTCAAGCTAAGTTTTATTCAGCTCGAACACATATGTGATACCATCTACGTCAATAAACTAATTTTAATTTTTTAAGCATCTTTTACTTGATTATATGTGTCCACCGATTTAATGTCTAATTTCTTCTTATTTTATGTTTTTTATTCTTCAAGTTTATCCTTTACCTATTTAATTTTTTCAAGTAACAAAAATCCAACGTAAATCCCCAATAAATAATTTTAGTTAAATTTGTAACAACACAATCCCCCAATAATTTTTCAAGTAATAATTTCGTAGGTAAATCCCCAAGATATAATTTCAGCTAAATTTGTAGCAACACAATCTCTCAATAATGTCGCAAGTAATAATTTCGCAGGTAAATCCCCAAGAATAAATCCCCAGTAAAATTCGCAGTACAAAATCCTCAAATAATTTCTCAGGTAACAAAATTTATTACATAAATTTTCACCAAAATATCTCTAAATAAATCCGTAGGATAAATTACTTGGATTTTTTTTATGAATTTAAAATATATATATATATATATATATATATGTGTCCATATACCTGCGGATTTACCTAAAGATAAAATACCCGCCGATATATTTTCTCAAGTAATGTCGCAAGTAATAACTTCGCAGGCAAATCCCCAAGCATAAATCCCAGCAAAATTCACAGCACAAAATCCCCAAATAATTTTTTAGGTAATAAAATCCATTACATAAATTTTCACCAAAATATCTCTAAGTAAATCCGTAGGATAAATTACCTGGAGATTTTTCTACGGATTTAAAAAATATATATATTTGTCCATATATCTGCAAATTTACCTAGAAATAAGAAATGTCGCGAGTAATAATTTCACAGGTAAATCCCTAAGAATAGATCCCCAGCAAAATTCGCAGCACAAAATTCCCACATAATTTCGTAGGTAATAAAATCAATTACCTAAATTTCCACCAAAATATTTCTAAGTAAATCAGTAGGATAAATTACCTGAAAATTTTTCTACGGATATAAAAAATATATATATATATATCCATATACCTGCATATTTACATAGAGATAAAATACCCAACGATATATTTCCCTAGGTAATGTCGCAAGTACGAAATTTGCGCAATATGACGCCAAATTTACCTGCGGAATTTGTTGCAAATATATAGTTCGCAGGTAATATATTTTAATGTTGAGGAATTTAATATTTTTACAGGTAAATCCGCATGTATTTCCTGCGATATTATTCCCTAAGTAAAATTCTCATGTAATTTACAGTTTGTTAGTAGTTCTACAACTATTGCCTTAGAGGCAAGACTTAGCTCAAGGACTTTCAAACTACAAATTATGCCCCATGGGTAAGAGTTGACACTACCACACCATGTCTTCATTTATGAGATGTTCTACAATGCTTTAGAGGTAAGACTTAACTCAAGGACTTTCAAATAATAAATTATGCCACATGGACAAGAGTTGACACTACCACGTTAAGTCTTTATTTATGAGATGTTCTACAACTCTCACCTCAGAGGCACGATTTATCCCAAAAATTTTCAAAAAAGTTACGTATATTAGATAAGAGTCAATACTAATACATTGTGTTTTACTTATGAAATGTTCTATAGCTCTTATCTTAGAGGTAAGACTCAGCCTAAGGACTATCAAACAGTAAGTTAAGCCCCACGGGAAAGAGTTGACACCACCACATTGTGTATTATTTATGAGATGTTTTATAACTCTTCCCTTAGAGGCAAGACTTAGATCAAGGACTTTCAAGTAGCAAGTTGTGCCCCATGGGCAAGAGTTGACATTACCACATTGTGTTTTGATTTATGAGATATTCTATAACTCTTGCCATAGAAACAAGACTCAACCCAAGGACTTTCAAATAACAAGTTTTGTCCCATAGGTAAGAGTTGACACTAATACATTATGTTTTGATTTATGAGATGTTCTATTACTCTTGCTCTAAGGACAAAACTTAGCCCAAGGACTTTTAAACAATAAGTTACACTCCAAGGACAAGATTTGACACTACTACATTGTGTCTTGATTTATGAGATGTTTTATAAATCAAGGACTTTTAAACAACAAGTTATGCCTCATGGGTAAGAGTTGACACTACCACATTATGTCTTGATTTGTGAAATACTCTATAACTTTTGCATTAGAGGCTCGACTTAGTCAAGGACTTTCAAACAACAAGTTACACTCAATGGGCAATGGGCTAGAGTTGATACTACCACATTGTGTCTTGATTTATGAGATATTCTATAACTCTTGCCTTAGAGGCAAGACTTAGCCAACAAGTTACGCCCCGTGGACAAGAGTTGACACTATCATATCGTGTCTTGATTTATGTGGTGCTCTATTAATCTTGCCTCTAAGACAAAACTTAGCCGAAGAACCTCCCAAAAGAACCAGTTACACCCAATGAACAAGTGTTGACTCTATGACATTATTTTTTAATTTATGAGATGTTTTATAACTCTTATCTTAGAAGCAAGACTTAAGTCAAGGATTTTCAAACAATAAGTTATGCTCCACGAGCAAGACTTGACACTACCATATTGTGCCTTGATTTATGAGTTGTTCTATAATTTTTGTTTTAGAGATAAAACTTATCCCAAAGAACTTCCTAACAACAATTCATGCCCTTAAATTTGCTTTGATGTAAAAAAAAAGATCCCTTTGCGGATTATCTAACTTTCTATTTATTAGTAAAATATAATAGAAGTTGAGAAAAAAGAAAAAAATGATCAAATAAAATAGAGGAACAAAAAAAGGAGATTGAGAAAAAAAAAAGGAAAGAAAAAAATAAAGATTAAGAAAAAA
>NC_061112.1:116475483-116555166 GCF_002878395.1 Capsicum annuum | reverse complement strand
AGAGAAATGATAAAATCAAAAATAAAAGAAAAATAAAAGTTGAGACAAATGAATTAAAAAAATTAATAAATAGATAATATTTGATAAAAAGGAAAAAAAAAGTTGAAACAAATGAATTAAAACATGAAAATAAAATTAAAGAAAAAATAAAAAAAGTGAAAATAATAAAAATAAAAATAAAATTTGAGAGAGAAATGAATATGAAAAGTTTAATAATATTTGAGGTATAGAGCGCAAAATTATACTTGTATTATACTAAAAAAGAGAAGGAATGATAGTATTTAAAGAATTTTCTTATTGGAATAAAAAATTCAAATTCATCCATTATTGGAGCTATACCATGTAATTTTCTTGTGCCAAACCTCCTAGCTTCCTACTCCTAAATTTCGTTTCAGGAATTCAAAAAAGTTTTAACGGAGTCAGAGTCATACACTTTCCTATTTTAACAAGACAAAACAACAATTCTTGCAAGTACCAAATCATCTCACATAATTGCAATGTAAGTATTATAAAGTATAATTAGTAATATGTGGGTCTCTCGGTGGTTTAAAGGCACTCTTAAGGTCATATTTATTAAGTCTAATAAGTTAAAAGTAAATATATTTGTACAAGTATATATTTAATTATATAAATATCTAAATGACTTGAATTTTGATTAAAGATTTATTTTTATATTTATTTTTATAAAAAAAATAATAAACAATTATATTAAAACAGAATAGTTGTGTCTATTCTGAAAGTTGCATCTATTCAGAAAAAATTGCATATGTTCATAATAGTTGTGTCTATTCGGAATATAATTACATCTTTTCATAAATGTTGTGACTATTCAGACTTTATATATACGAACGAAAACTCAGAAATAGTGTATTTAATTTGTAAATATATTTTCGAGCGTTGTTGTATCCTGATAGAGAATTGCTTGTAATCTCTAAAAAATATAAGAGCAATAACTCTAAAAAGATGATGATCTTTCACGTCTCAAAGCAATAATTTTTTTGTTTTTTCATCTTATTTTTTCTAACAAGTATTTGCTAAATTAAAGTACAGAAAAGCATGAAAAATGATAAAAACCTATCCGCAACGAATATTTATACCCAACACAATTAAGCTAATCATAGAAGACAAATTATAATTTATTAGGAATCTCACTTAGAATAAAGAAAATTCAAAAAACAATAAGTACTTCTTAATATAAAAGGAAGGTAGGCATAGAATACTACTTATTGTAGCAAAGTATTATACAAATTACAAATTTAACTACGATAAACGGTTAGTAAATAATTTTTTCCTCACATACAAAATTTTTAACTTCTAATAATTAATGTGCAACAATATAAACTCTATAAAGATAGTGAACTTAAACTTTCTTCTGTTATGATTTGTTTGATTAATGTTATAAAAAAGTAAGTGCTTTTCTTCTTTTGTAATGTTAATAAAATGTTTATATTCTTTTTCGAAAGTTAGCTAATTTAAATAACAAAATTTCAATTTTAGATGGTTAAAGAAATTTTGGATAAAGTCTGCAGTTATCACACTTGGCGTTATAAAGTCTGCAGTTATCACACTTGGCATTACTAGTATTATTTTCTCTATTTTAGGTATACGCAAATGAACTAGTTAACTATTGTTAAAAATGAATAATTATAGTAAAGAAAATAACGCATGTCATTATTTATTGATTAGATGTAAACATCATGTGAGGGTAAGTTTTTACCATAAAAAATACCTCTCAATTGAAAATGAATCTATTATATATCCTTCAATTTTGGGCTCAAAAATACTCTTTTCGTTAATAAACTGACTTATTTTTATTCTTCAAAACTAACAGATGCCATGTCCCATTTTGAATCACATTAAAAAAAATATTTTGCTGATGTGGAAAGTCAAACCTGAAAAAAAAGAGCCTAATCTTCTCCTTTGACCCATTTTCAACCTTTCCCTCTACTCTCTGCATGCAATCCACTTCATTTTCCCATCTCCACAAAAAAAAAATTAATTCGAACCTAAAAAATATAAGTAGCTTTTTTCACCATCTCAAATTTAATTTTTTAAGCTAAATTTATATATTAAAGGTCTATTCAATTTACCTTTCAAAATTTGAAGAAGAGCGACGAAATACTCACAAACTATTCATAAAATACAGTGACAGTCATGTATGTTCTGACAATTTTTACAGAATTAATTTGTAATATATTGAAGGAAGATATATTTTTTAATTTTAGGTGTGTTAAGATATATAATACATTCAATGAAGATACATTTTTCCTTATAAAGATATATAATTAGCTCCAGTTACATTTTTTCTATTTTAGATCTATCAAGATACATAATTAACTCCCCGATACATCCAACGAAGTTACATCATTAGTTAAAATTTTTGCAAATACTTTGTAAGGGTGCAAATTTATATAAATATGATAAGTTAAGGTATATGCTTATGTTATTTTTTTCTAAAATGATTTATGCGATCTAAAATGTGACATGACATCAGTTAGTTTTGAAAGGTAAAGTGAGTCAATTCATTAATGGTAAGGATATTGTTAGTCCAAAATCAAATAGAGGATATAATTAATCTATTTTTAATGATTGAGGGGTCTTTTTGACCCTTTTCCAATTGAAATATAATAATTGTGTTAATTAATGTATCACTTGATGCGCGGTAAAGCAGATACCCTTTCGTCGACGTGCTTATTAGCTCTATAATTTTACTATATCACTCCTAATTAATTATATGTCATTTGCGTATTAAAAAATTAATAATATTTAATAAAATAACAATTAATACTATATAGAAGCACAACAAAGCAGACACCTCTGTCCACGTGCTTGCTTGCTCCGTGATTTTAGTATATCACCCTTAATTAACTATTATATGTCATTTACGTATTAGAAATTTAATAATATTTAATGAAAAATATTAGTTACTACTATATATAAGTGTGAAGAAGCATGCAACTCTTTGTCAACGTGCCTGATTTCAGCCAAATTACTCTATCACCCTAATTAATTATTATAAGTCATTTACGTTTTAGGAAATTAATAATATTTAATAAAAAAATAGACATGTAAGAAATGTCTACTTCAACCGTGATTTTACTATGTCACTCCTAAATAATTATTATTAGTCATCTACGTATAAAATTAATAATATTTAGTAAAAAAAATAAAACAAATATTTATGACATGTCTGCTTCAGCTGCTTCAACCATAAATTTACTATTTCACCCTTAACTAATTTACTTAAGTCATTTAAGTATTAAAAAATTAATAATATTTAATAAAAAAGGTAAAATAAACAAAAAAATGTATTAACTATTGTTTTAAATTAACTTGACGTCTTATATGAGACCTGCTTAAATTTTTTCACAACTAATTTTTATAGTAATTTTGTTATATTACTTCTAATAAGTTATTATGAGTTATTTAAGACATGTTTGTTTCACTACTTCAATTGTGAGATTTGATTGACTGTCAAAATTATGTGTCACTTAAATTGGAATAAAAGAAAAAGTATTATAAATCACAATAATTAAAAAATTAAATTATTTTTAAAATATAATGGACTATGAATGCCACAAAAATTTGGACAAAGAGAGTGTTATAAATTATAATAGCTAACAACTTTAAATAGTAAATAGCTAACCACAAGTGATCGATTTTTAAAATGAATAAATAAATAAATATTTTAACAAAATCATTTTCTGTCCTAATATTAGAACCTCCTATTGGAGATCGGTGAAAACTGAAACCTACCCCGTGTGGGCGGTTTTGATTTCCTGCCTAACAATTTTCTGCCTTAGCTTTTTGGTTGATTTTTGTGGAAAACCCACCTCATGTGTTGATTTTTTTTGGTGGTTTTAGTGTTTTTTAGTAGTGCAGCTGATTTTATCCCATATAAAAGTTTGGTACGTCGGTTAAGGTGGGATATTCTATAATTAAGTTTGGTGCTAAATTTATATCATGTTTGTTGGATGAAAAAAATTTAATCAGGGAACTAAGTTATATCATCTACTAAACTAAACATGTAGCATACCAGAATGACATTTCAAGTGATGAACAAAGGGTGGATGATGAATTAGCAGGTGAATTGCAACATAGCAAAGGCCTCTATGAAGAATTTAATCCTTCTGAACTTAGATTAAATGTTGGTGATTATGGGCAAGGAACATCCAGGGAAAATGAGGAGGAAAACCCATGTGATGAAAATGAATCGGGCGAGGAAGAGTTTCTCGATGAAAATGAAACAAACGAGGAGGAGTTTCTCGATGAAAATGAAATAACCGACGAGGAAGAATTGATGAGTGCCTATGAATCAAATGAAGAGGATTGAATTGTTGTTTTCCTTTTAAGTTATAGTTGTTTTTATGTTGAACCTTATTTTCTGTTCATCTTTTTAGTCATTTGTTCACCTTTTTTGTTACTATGTGTTAAGTCTGAAGTTTGTAAAGTAAATAAGCATATTTTGGTTATCTGGAGGAAGATGAGTTAAATTTGACAATTGTTTGAGCTATGTATTGTAGATCATGTAGTAGGTTTCAATCATGTGTAATGTTTCATACACGTATCTTTTGCTCTAATTTGAGCTTTGTAAAGATCTTGTACCACGTCTGTTGAGCAGTTTGGCCTGTAGATATCGGTATGGTGGGTTTGTACATAGTAATGCTAGTCTTGGTTAGTTGTGTTCAGTTAGCAACTTTTGTATGGTGTTGTAATCCAGAATATAGGTGATTGCTGTAACACAGGAGGAGTTGGCTTATTATTCATTGCAGTTATGCCATTAACCTCTGCCTAATTAAATTATAAAGTTTTAGTCTCTGCAACAATTTAATCTTTTAGATACAGTTCATACACTTTATTGAACTTAGATAGTATTTTATTTTGTGTAGCCATAGGACAGATGGGGCAAATGAAAGGTTGTTTGTGTGAGAATGGGACAGGTATTGAAGAAATTTTCTTCATCTTAATAAAAGGTACGTGACCAAGTCTATTGTGCCAAAGAATGTCTGCATTTTCAGCATGAGATACAAAGGGAGCAGAATAAAAATCAAAAGAAGTTGAAGAAGTCAAAGCAATTGGATGATGTGTCTTATTAGCAGAGGAATTTTGTACAATGGGAGTAGTGTGACACTTAGTATTTACATCATTACCAATGGAAGCATTACTAGTAGAACAAGAATTAAAAACATTGGCATTTGAATAAGAAGCAGAATTCTCGGGAGCAATTCGAGGACATGAACCAGCTTCATTCAAGCATCTTGTGCACAGGAGATACAATCCATCACTAACCACCAATCTCCAGAGGCCTCTTCATTGAAGGGGCCTGCAGTAGACATGAAGTGGTAGAGAAAGTAATCAAAGATTTCAGCTGTGCAGTGAGGGAAGATACAGCGATAAGGTTGAAACGGAAAGAAGGCACATACAACACTTTGTGCAAAATAAGGTCCGGTGAGATGGTCACACTACCAACTTTTGTGACTTTAACTCTACAACCATTTGGAAGGGAAATAAGCAAAGGATGAGGCAGGTTCTGTGTATTGAAAAAGGAAGAGTCATTATATGACATATGATGGGATGCACCTGAGTCTATAATCCATGTACTAGCCATATTTTTGACACATTTGCAAGATAAACGACCATGAACATCAGAAGTAGAGCAAGCTATTATACCTGCGAAGTTTGCAGAACCATTGACAGCAAAGTTGTTAGAATCTGAGTTTTCTCTTCCACTTCCAGCTTGAAGATGCTGGAACAGGCAGACCAATTGTTCATACTGCTCTTTAGTGAACCCCACACTTGCTGGCTTTTGAACTGGACTGGTTGAAGTGAGTTCCTCAAGTGATAAGTCCTCAGCAGATGCAGCATGTGCTGTGACCATTGGCCTCTTCCCTTTATTGAATCTATAATTGTTGCTTTGGGAGTTATGTTGTGGATGACCAGTAGGACCCTGAGGATAGCCATGGAGTTTGTAACACTTATCTTTGGTGTGCCCTGGACGCTTACAGTAATCACAAAAAGGTCGTCCACTTCTGATACCACCGGTTCTGTTAGACGAGGCATAGTTCAGTCCATTAGACCTGCCTGATGAAGCATAATTGGTGTTAAAGTTGGTATTGTTTCCCTGAAAGTTGACATTAAGAGCTGTGGATTCTGTAACCAGTTGACTAGAAGGCCTGACTTCCCTTTGCTGTTCATCTTGGACCAAAAGGGAAAAAGCTTGTGCAACTGTGGGCAACAGATTCATCATGATAATGTTTCCTCTCAGTATCGTGTAGGTCTCATCCAGTCCCATAAGGAACTGAATCAATCTCCTATCTTGTTCGGCCTTGTACAGAGTTTCCTTGGCTCCACAGATGAACTTACAATTGCATTGACCTCGAGCATTAAGAGTATTAAGCTCTTCCCAAAGTTTCTTCATTTTCGTATAATAACCTGTAATGTCAAGTGCACCTTGTGTGAGGTCGTTGATTTCCTTTTGAACCTGGTAAAGTTTAGCTCCATTGGTTTGATCGTAGCAATCCTCTAATTCTCTCCATAATACAAATGTATCATCGGCATATTCTACGCTAGCTGCAATTTCCTTTGTTAAGGAATTGAGAATCCAAGATGTGACCATGTTGTCGCTTCATTCCCACTGTCTATACAGGGGAAATGCAACATCGGGCCTTTTGCACTCATTGTTGATGAATCCGAGCTTGTTCTTTACTGATAGAGCTCGCAACACGCTACGCTTCCATGATCGATAGCCAATTCTGTCAAAAGGAACGGAAACTAACATAGCACCGGGATTGTCCGACGGATGCAAGTAAAGAGGGCTGATGGGATCATTGGATGCAGTTGAGCTTCCATCAGTAGAAGTAGTATCAGTAACATTGGGCGAATCATCAACAGCCATGATGATGATCACAGAAATCAATCCAGGAGAAAAGAAACTTTAGAAATTGAGATTGTCGCAATTGAGGTAAAGACGGAGATAAACGCGAACAAATTGAGAGCAAATAGAGACGACGAAGATGTGATTAGATCAAAACCGTTACAGATGAACACAAATCAGAAAAATGAATCGAGAAAGTGCGATTAGGTCAAAATCGACATAGATGAGCTCAAATCGAGAAAAGAGAAGCAGAGATGAGGATCGAAAAATTGATACCGATAGTTTTGAACCTGACTTTGATACTGTTAGCCCATATGTTATTGGGCCTTTAGTTTATGGACCTTTAGGTTATTGGCTATGTATATATAGCCTACTTTTGTTTTAGTTAGTTTTATGCTTTTCAGATTATATTGTAAACCTTAGCCTTTCTTTCTTTCAATAAAGTTCTATTAACATGGTATCAAGAGCTAGTTCGATCCATGTCCTTTGATTTGTTGGTTGAAGATTTTGTAGCAGGCACCTACTGCGCGGATCGAACTCCGCGGTGAGTTCGCTGGGGGGTACGGGGGGCAGCGCGCCCCCGTCCGGGGTTCGGGGCGGAGCCCCGAATTTTGAGTTGCTGCTGTATTCGTTTGCTGTTTTCGTTGGGTTTTTGGTTGGATTGATTCGTTGCTGTCTTCGTTTGCTGTCTGGTATTGTTCGTCTTTCGTTCTTTTGCTTGCTGCCATTGTTGTTCGTTCGGAATTGTTCAACCTAGGGTTTTGCATCTTTTTGTTTTTTGAATTGTTTGTGTGTTGCTGTGTTTACAATGACTGGAAAGGATGATTCTCTCCAGTCCATTAGTACTCAATTAGATGGTAAGAACTATGCCTATTGGAGTTATGTCATGAAGAATTTTCTTCGTGGGAAGAATATGTGGGGTTATATCACTGGAGTAAAACCAAGACCTATCGATGATAAAACTGAAAATTTTAATTTGTTGGTGGACTTATGGGAAACTAATAACTCCAAGATTATCACTTGGATCAACAATTCTGTAACTCAGTCAATTGGTATGCAATTGGCTAAGTATGACACAGCAAAGGAGGTCTGGGATCATTTGGAAAGACTGTACACTCAATCTAATTTTGCTAAGCAGTACCAGTTGGAGTATGATATCCGTGCTCTTCAACAGCATGATCTCAGTATTCAAGATTTTTATGCTGCCATGTCGGATTTGTGGGATCAATTGGCACTTACTGAATCTGCAGAGTTAAAAGGTTTTGGGCCGTACATTGCTAGACGGGAAGAGCAACGCTTGGTTCAGTTTTTGATGGCACTACGTTCTGACTTTGAGGGCCTACGTGGAACAATCCTTCATCGATCTCCCCTCCCTACTGTTGATTCTGTGGTTCATGAACTGATTGCAGAGGAGACTCGTATCAAGTCTCAAGTGGATAAAGGGTCTAAAGTAACTACTACTCCTGTCGTGTTTGCTGCTTCAACTGATCAGTCTAGGCCACCACGTACTCAGACTCGACAATCTCCTAAAGTTGCATTTGATGAGTGTGCATTCTGCAAACAGAAAAATCATTGGAAGGCTCAGTGTCCGTTGTTACTTAACAAGGTCAAACAGCCTCAATCTGGGCAGCAACAGAAATATGGGCAGCAAAAGTCTCCGTCACGCTCCTCTGGTGCTCCTCCATGGTCATCTCGTCCTCCACAGTTCGCTGCTGCTGCACCATCTGTAGATGTTGAGTCTGTTAGCACTATGCCACCTTCTGCGTTGGATCCCCAGGTTTTCGAACAGTTCAGACAATTCTTCGTTTCTAATCCTACGGCCATGTCAGCATCTATGTCTCATTCGAGTTCAGTTTCTTCTAGTACCTCAGGTATTCCTTCCTCCTTGTGGATATTGGATTCTGGTGCGTCTCATCACATGTCCCCTCATTTGTCATCGTTTGGTTCTTTGTCACCCATTTCACCAATCTCTGTTATGTCCGCGAGTGCTGTACCTATGTCAGTCGAGGGTGTTGGTTCTGTTACTACCCCTCACATTGTCCTCTCTGATGTTTATTACATTCCCAAACTTGCTTTAAATCTTGTTTCGGTCAGTCAGTTGTGTAAGGCTGGTAATTGGGTGTTTTTTTCTGATTCTATTTGTGTTATACAGGACCAACACACTCAGAGGGTGATTGGGACCGGCCGTAGGTTGGGGGAACTCTATGTCTTGGAGAATCTCAAAGTGTCTGCAGTTGCTGCCTCTAGCATAGATTTATCTTCTTTTCGTTTGAGTCCTTTGTCTTCTCAGTTTTATCTTTGGCATTCCAGATTAGGACATGTGTCAGTTTCACGTTTACGTTTTTTGGTCTCTAGTGGTGCTTTGGGTCATGTGAACACTAGTGATATTTCAGATTGTAGTGGTTGTAAACTGGCAAAATTTTCTGCCTTACCGTTTAATAAAAGTGTGTCTTATTCTGTTGCTCCTTTTGATATTATTCATTCTGATGTATGGGGACCAGCGCCAGTATCCACTAAGGGTGGATCGCCCTATTATGTTTCGTTTATAGATGACTATACTCGTTATACCTGGGTGTATCTTATGAAACGCAGATCTGATTTCTTTGGCATTTACAACAACTTTAGAGCCCTTGTTAAAACACAACATTCAGCTGTGATAAAGTGTTTCAGGTGTGACTTAGGGGGTGAATATACCTCTAATGACTTCACTCAGTTACTTGCCTCTGATGGTACCATACACCAGTCATCGTGTACCGACACTCCTGAGCAGAACGGTCTGGCAGAAAGAAAACATCGTCATATTGTTGAGACAGCACGCTCTTTACTTTTGTCTGCAGAGGTTCCTAGTATTTTTTGGGGAGAAGCAGTCCTAACTGCTGTATATGTGATTAATCGTATTCCTACTGCATTGACTTCAGGGATGTCTCCGTTTGAGAAACTATATGGTCACCCGCCGAATTATTCTGCATTACGAGTTTTTGGATGTACTTGCTTTGTTCTTCGTCCTCATGTTGAACGAAATAAGTTAGGGTCAAAATCAGCTATATGTGTGTTTTTGGGGTATGGTATTGGACAAAAAGGATATCGTTGCTATGATCCTGTAAGTCAGAAATTATATGTTTCACGACATGTCACTTTTTTGGAACATATTCCTTTTTATTCCATTCCAGCTAAAACCCATGATGTGACAAAGTCAGATATTTGGCTTATTGATCCCTTTGGGATTGACATAGAGGTTCCAGTTCCGGATTCATCCATGCCTTCTGGTGTGCCACCTGATAGTGCTTCAGCCTCGCCTGTGCCTGAGTCTGCTCCTTCGACTGTTGAGACTGGAGACCCACCACCTCTGAGGAGGTCTACTCGACCTTGTAAGTCCACCAAACTGCCAGATTTTTCCTATTCTACATATTCAGCCTCATTTGCTTCCTTTATTGCAAACATACATCATTTGTCTGAACCTGAGTCGTATAGAGAGGCTGTGTCTGATCCTCTTTGGCAGAGTGCTATGGCTGAGGAACTTGCTGCTCTTCATCATACACATACATGGGATTTGGTTACTCTCCCACCTGGTAAGCATGCGATTGGTTGTCGATGGGTGTATAAGATAAAAACAAAATCTGATGGGTCTGTTGAGCGATACAAGGCAAGACTTGTGGCAAAAGGGTACTCACAACAATATGGTATGGATTATGAGGAGACTTTTTCCCCCGTAGCAAAGATGACGACTGTTCGCACTATGATTGCTGTTGCATCCGTTCGACAGTGGAAGATATTTCAGATGGATGTCAAGAATGCTTTTCTGAATGGTGATCTCCACGAGGAAGTTTATATGACTCCTCCCCCAGGTATTGACCACCAGCCAGGTGAAGTTTGTCGGCTTCGAAAAGCTTTATATGGTCTCAAACAAGCCCCTCGTGCTTGGTTTGAGAAATTCTCCACTGTTATTACTTCCCTTGGATTTGTCCCGAGTAACCATGATTCAGCATTGTTTGTTAGATGTACAAGTGCAGGGCGAATTCTATTGTCCTTATATGTAGATGATATGATTATTACTGGTGATGATCATAGTGGTATTGAGTTATTGAAGCATGATTTGGCTCATCGATTTGCAATGAAGGACTTGGGCTTGCTGCGTTATTTTCTGGGTATTGAGGTGGCTCAGTCTAAGAAAGGGTATCTTCTTTCTCAGACTAAGTATATATCTGACTTGTTTACACGGGCGCGTCTTTCTGACAACAGGACTGTAGATACTCCCCTTGAAACCAATGCACGTTACTCTCCTAGTGATGGTGTTCCATTATCAGATCCGAGTCTTTATCGGACTATTGTGGGTAGTTTGGTTTATCTTACGGTTACTCGTCCAGATATAGCACATGCAGTTCATGTTGTTAGCCAGTTTGTTACTGCTCCTACTTCTGTGCACTGGGGAGCTGTACTTCGTATTCTAAGGTATCTTCGTGGCACTCAGTTTCAGAATCTCTTGTTTCCCTCGACGTCATCTCTCGAGTTGCGAGCCTATAGTGATGCTGATTGGGATGGAGATCGCAATGATCGTAAATCCACCACTGGTTTTTGTGTGTTTCTTGGAGACTCTTTAATCTCGTGGAAGAGCAAGAAACAAGATGTTGTCTCTAGATCTTCCACGGAGGCTGAGTATCGTGCTATGGCTGTGACTACATGTGAGATTATTTGGTTACGTTGGCTTCTTGCAGATATGGGGGTTCACATTTCTATGCCTACTCCCCTGCATTGTGATAACAAAAGTGCGGTACAAATTGCAAAGAATTCTGTCTTCCATGAGCGTACGAAGCACATTGAGATTGATTGTCACTTCACCCGTCATCATTTACAGCTCGGGACCATATCGCTTCCTTTTGTTCCATCGTCTTTGCAGATTGCTGACCTTTTTACGAAGGCTCAGTCGGCGTCTCGATTTCGTTTTTTGTGTGACAAACTCTCAATGCTTATTGCTGTTGCATTGTGAGTTTGAGGGGGGATGTTAGCCCATATGTTATTGGGCCTTTAGTTTATGGACCTTTAGGTTATTGGCTATGTATATATAGCCTACTTTTGTTTTAGTTAGTTTTATGCTTTTCAGATTATATTGTAAACCTTAGCCTTTCTTTCTTTCAATAAAGTTCTATTAACAGATACCATGTCAAGCTACAAAAATGCAGATCGAACAGAGAACTCCATTGGAGTTCTGAGTACCCATTTGAGAAAGGTAGAGACAGAAAACAAGGAAAGAAAGAGAAGTGAATTTGGGAAAAATGATTATTGCATTTGCTTAACTGACTATTCATCAATATATACAGGTAAGTGTAACTACCAACTAATGACAGATGTAAGTTGCTAACTAACAAACTAAACAACTAACTAATCTTTTATTAACGACTTGTACATGTAAGCATAAATAAAATATCTAAGTTCAATACACTTCAATAGATATCAGCATGTTGGATCATTTAGGGTGTTCCTGTCATGGAATATTACAAACTTCAGGTAACTTTGGTATATACCTAAACTTGATTCTGTAGAAGTTGCCAGTTGGGTGGTGCAACAAGATTAGTATTACTGGAGGTTGCTCTCATATAAGTCTATTGTTGTTTGGTAATCATTTGACAGTGTCTTGCTTCAACAATAGTAAGATAGTACTGCCACATTTGTATCTGCCTCCTTTTTAATTTAATCTAGATATATCATTGTAACAGGAGGAATGGTATAGAATGGAAGACAAATTGCCTTTAGACTTCAACCACAGAAGATAAATTAATAAAGCTGCCCAATCTCGTTGAAGGGTCTTTCGTTACAGAGAAAAGGCACGGACTAATCTGTTATGCACCTGTTATTCTCTTGTGCTTATGGCATGAGTTTTATTTAAATAGACCCATCTGACAGCCAGTAAAGATCCTTGTGCTATGCTTTTGTTATCCTTTCTGTTCTTTCCTTTAATTCTATGTTGTTTTCTTCCTGTGCTCAGCTTTCTCTTTGGTGCCCTTGCATGTAAATGAATGATCTGTCTAATCTGAATTTTGGTAACTCTTGTCAATTTTTCTGCATAGATTTGGAATAGATGACAAGTAAACATGTGAAATCTGGTGGCAACAGACACAAGAAAAGTAAGAAACAGCCTGATAATCCACTTATAGATGCATCTCCTCCACCAGATAATATAAATCCTCTTCCTCCTAAGTTGACTGTTTCATTGCCAAATGCATTTTTCAAAATACCCAGGCCAGTTTCATGTCTATTCTTCCCATGAGAAGCTGGCTGGCTCTACAGTTAATTTTATGCCCACACCTAATGTGGGCTCCTCCTCGGGGTTTCACATTAATCAACCTGTTAGCTCATCCTCTGTGCCTGCTGCTGCATCTCCCGCATCATCTTCATCTAATCCTAGCATATCTGGTTTGAGAATTGGAGTTTCTGGAACGCCAATAATATCAATATCCATCGACAGTGCTACAGCGCCGACTTCACAGAATCCGAATGTTGATGAGATATTAGAGTTTGACTGAAACTTGTCATAGTGAAGGGTACGGTGAGGGGTAAGTAATCCTTATATTTTTCGTTAATTTGTTAAAAGTACAAAAATAAAGATGATTTGATTTTAATGTAGATTCATTCCCTCAAAGGCCGCTGGAAAGAATATTATAGCAACAATTAAACCATTTTACCGTGCTCCTTGAAATACATGGAGGGAAATTCCATATGATATCAGGGACTTAATCTGGGCTCAGTTTCAGGTACAATTTGCATTTATTTTTATATTATTTCTGTAATACCAAAATTTTCATCTGATGGTATTAATTGTATTGCAAAAAAATGTTCATGGGAGCCTTGTTATCAAAATGAAATAAAAGATATTTTTAAGAAAGCAACGAAGTGGATCACAGAACACTTGTTTGAGGCTCGGGACAAAAGAAAGCAACCTGGATGGATATCAAATGCAGTGTGGAGTCAATTTTTGGTCATATGGGATAGTGAAGAATTTAAGAAAAAGAGTAGACGAGCAAAGGCAAATCGAGCCTCTACAAAGGATGGCTCGTTGCATACTGGAGGTTTCATGAGTTTCGCAGCCTACCGACGAAAATTGATAACTTCTGCTTTCTGTTTACATTGATCATTTCTATGTTTTCATATATGTCATGTGACATCCCAACTCCTTAAGATGTGAATAAAGAAACCTACTTTGGTAAATCTAGTTCATTCACTAAAAAAAGTAGATCATACATTAGTTCCCTAAAGTTTAACCACTCAGATAAGCTACATCTATAATCTATAATCTATAATGTATTAAAAGTGATTTGAATTTTTGCGCTTCATTAAAAGATCCTACGATAGACAAAATCGTTTTTTTACTTTTTTTTCCTATTTTATAATATTAAATATTAACTATATGAAAATTTTTATATATGAAAATTTTTATTTCACTGAAAGACTCCTACATTTATAAAATGTAAAAGTCCTAAATATATAAAAATTTATTTTAGACAAAAATGTCAATTAATTAATATCTTACTATTTAGGCATTTGAAATTTTGACAAACTAATATTATATTTCTTGGATAAACAAAAACTACCATAAAAGTTTACTTTATATTGTACTGTAGGTTTTTGGTTTATTTATATTAATATTTTGGTAAAATAATAATATCTTCCTTCATGAAAAACTATCATTATTTTTGGAACAAAAGTTCCCTACTATACTATTATATTAGGAATAAGGAATAGTAGTAGTACGACGAAGAATAGTTCTGCATGAAACTCCAATTAACAAACTTATACCACCAAATAATTCATTAAAACCTAATTCTTAAGCCTTTTCTTATTTGAATTATATACTTAAAATTTAAGAATTTTAAATCAACTAAAATTGTATCTTAAATAAATCTTTAAAAACTTTAATTAGTTGGTGGTACTATTTTGGCATTTTTTCCTTATTACACATATGTACCCGTTTGGATAAAGATTTTGTTTACAATTAATTTTAGTTATGATCTTTTTTTATTTGATTATTTAATTTAAGTAAGAATTCATAATATTTAACACTTTTAAATCAATTAAAATTTTACCTTAGATAAAAAAATACAATTCTATTTAACTAATATTTTGGATCAAAATTTACAAGAAATGCAACTCTAATCCTACTTTTTTTTTTCTTATTTTGTTATTAATTCAAGTTATCTTTTTATGTATGTATTGATTATTATTATCTTCTTCATCTTTCTTTATTCCTTTTAGTTAATAACTTTAAATACTATATATAAATTATGATTAAATAATTAACAAAACAATGACTTCTCTTTTTTAATAATTTCTCATGTTTCTTTTTTTGTAGGAAATTTTTGATCGAAAATTGAAAGAAATAACATATCGTCACCGAATAAAATGGTCAAAAATATCAAAGGTTTGTCTAATTCTTTTTTCTTCTTCTTTAGTTTAACTGTGACTTTGTTTTGATTATGTTATTTAACTATTTCGTTAGTGTTATAGTTGCATCTTTAATTAAATTTGTTAGTTAAGTTCTAAATATAAGGTTATAATAAGTGTTAAATCATGATATGTATAACTTTATCATGATATGTATAACTTTTGTTTGAATGATGAAAATATAAATTTAGGATTATAGTTGAATCTTTCAATTTTGGGCTTACTAATTAAGTTTGCAAGCGGATCAAGTATATTATTTGTTGTAAATCGAGTTTAATCTATCCACTTCTTTTTTCGTAGGAAATTTTTGATCAAAAATTGAAAGAAATAAACATGTCGCCACTGAATAAAGTGGTCAAAAATATCAAAGGTTTGTCTCATTCTTGTTTCTTCTTCTTTAGTATAGGTGAAGAAAAATGGTTCAAGGAAGGACTAAAGAGAATATACTATTTTTTGTAAACTTTCTTGTTTTTAAACTAACATGCTTTTCGGCTAGCTAATTTTTATTTTTTATAGAATTGGATAATAACTTAAAACTGCCCTAATGTCAAGAGGCTAACAAAAAAAAGAAATAAACATTTTGAAAGACCTTCATATTTTTTATATTTTAAATGATTTTATAAAATTGAACTCACTAAATTGAGGTACACGCACAGGCGCATATTTCTAAACTAGTTACTATATAAGTAACTTAAGTGGGTTCACTGCATGTTACCTCAGAGCTCTTTCAAGTACATGTTACCTCATTTTGGATACCAACTTAGATAGATATTAAAACATTGACAATACTTCAATTATATTGTGCTTCTCTGTAAGGTTCAACAAAGTTTTTGATGGACTAAGCAGTGAATAAGGAAGCCTTTCGTTTTTCATTTTTCATTTTTGGTTGAGGAAGAGGATATATGAGGGCTTTGCTACAGCTACGCAGGTTTTGATATGTTGTCCTTACAGTAAGCAGAGAACTACTTAGTGTATATAGTTCTTACTCAGCAGTAACTTACCTTCTTCTCCTTCTATTACTTTTCCCCCCTTCTCTTCTTCCTGGTGCTTCTTTTTGATGTACTTTTGCAATGACTTCTGCCAAAGTGCGTATGTGTCATGTTGAATGTCTAACTTACATTCACTTTTTTTCATAATACATAAATGTATTCTTTAACTTACCTCAAAAGAAATTGTTGTCTTTGTACATAACTCCTCCTTTTATGAAGCATGATACTTTTATGAACGTGATATTTTGTGAGACACTATGCCTATGCGTCAAATATACCATTATGCAAATTGCAGAATGACCCGAGTCATTTGGTATATTGCTATTACTTACTGGAATTCGCTGTAAACAAGGAGGGTAAAAGAAAGATAAAACTTTCGTAATTTGTAAATAGTGGGGGATCAGCACGCTATTGTCTGTTAACGTTTTCCTCTGTTAGATTCCTCTTTGAAGAGGAAAGAAGCAGAAAATCACCAGAAATGATTGACTGTTAATTTAAGCTTCGATCTTGCAGATCACCAGACAAAAACTTAATCAACATATTACTAAGTACTCTCTACAACTTAATGAGCCTCAGTGATGTAGTTTATCATATGTTATTTCTACGTGTTTCTGTTTGCATTTCCTTATTCTTAGAACATCTCAAAATTGTCTGATCTTCTTTATGTTTCCAAAGCCAAGTTGTGGAACTTTTTCCGTTCTTTCATATCAATAGTTGTGTTGGGTTTTAATTTTAAGAAGCAATAGTAGAGCAAGATGTCCTTCATAAGCTAACTATCTTTTCTTTTTTTTTTTTTTTTAATTTCACAGAAATATTAAAAGGGGGAGCAGATGTCACTCCTGCTGAAGTCTTCGTGGAGACACATAAAAAAAAAAGGACGGTACAAGAGAAGGTTGAGTTGAGATGCATGATAAGGACACATATGTAAGATCAAAACTTTAATACTATTTTGTTGTTTTCTTCATTTTTGATTTATCGATATAATGATTTATTTTTATTTTAGGAAGAATTTCAAAAAAGTTTGAAAAATTAGTGTCAGACCAGCCAACTTCAGAGGATGATACCCTAATCCAACCATCACTCACACAGATGAATTTAATATGGACAGAGGTGACGGGTGGTTCAAACAAAGGTAGAGTCTGCAGACTTGAAGTTATACGTTCTTCGGATAGGCCTTCACCATTGTCATACAGTGCTTATACATCACAAAATGCGAAAGAAATGAAAGAAATACGAAAGAAAATAGCAGAGCAAAAGATAAGGTATAAAACTTCTGACGATAGGATCGCTAAATTTGAGAAGCTTATAATGAAGTACATGCCTCAAGCATGTGATGATGAAGCCGATACTGAATCTGATGAGAATTAGACCGCGATTGTTGATTGTGAAATTTAGATTTGAAGTTGATCTTGGTTCTTAGTTTGAGATGTTTAAGCTATTTCTTTATGATGTTTGCCTAGGATGCTTTAAATACTTTGATGTTTTTGACTATTTCTTTTAATTATGTTTGTCTAGGATGCTTTAAGCTATTTTGATGATCCATGCTGTTTTGACAATTCTGTTATGTTTCATAGTCGTTTGAACAGTTCAATCCATATTTAGCTATTTGATTTTAGTTATTATTTATTATTTGAAAAAGAAATCGCATGTTGTCAAAATAGTTGCAAACAATTCCTACACAACAGTTGTATAATGAAATTGAGATAATTATTAATTCAAATATATTCTGACTGCTATAGTTGGAGTAGTAATAAAATAAAAAATTAATTATTCACATATTTCAATTGCAGTGGTCGTTAAAAAATAAATGAATAAAATTAATTCAAAAATATTCCGAGTGTTATCGTCAGAGTAGTAACAAATAAATAAAATTAATTTTTTACATATTTCGACTGCAGTAGTCGGAATGTTTAAATTTATTAAGTATTTTTTTTATTCGTTTTCCAATTATTGTTGTCAGATTATTATTTTTTGTATGACCGGATCTAATTTTCAGGTACCAACTACAGTTTTTCAACTACAATAGTCAGAAAACTTTTTCTGACCAGACTTTTGCCGACTTCCTGAATTCAGTCGGAGTAGTGTCGGAAATCTTTAATTGCCAATTACTTTCCGACTACTACAGTTGTCAGAAAATGATGATTTTCTAGTAGTGGTCCACAAGAATCAAAAGTCCTCTTTATTTTCTTAAATTTCGTGTCAAATCAAATTAGGTCATTTTTTTTTTAAACAAAGGGAGTACTAAACTTAGTCTTGAGATATCTTATCTTATCCCATGTAACATGTGATTATTTATTAACACTACCTCTCTTGTGATATAAATTATTTCAAGTATTATAATTTCAGAATAATTTAGTCTAATTACCAAAATGACCCATAAGTATATATATTGTATGATTTGCTCCTCCAATTGAGTTCGAATTACTACTTTTACAAAATAGATACTTACTTTCTATCTGGAGAGAATTTATCCATAAACTTTGAATAACACTTGGGGGAGTTAGATTTTCTTTCTTAAAAACACATAAACAAGTTATGGGTTGAGAATAAAACTCTATTCTATCTTTTGTTTACATGCAATTTCGAATACAGGGAAATAATATCAGAATCATCATGTCATTACAATAATAAAAAAATATAAATCTTACACAATCTTTGGAGCATCGTAGCTCCAATTATTTTTCAATACAAATATTGTAACATATGCTTAAAAGAACTATGTGAAAGCCTTATTTTCAGACAAATTGTGATGGCTTTAATCTGCAGAATAAATAAATTGCCACTAATTAAGCTTAGGATAATAGAGGAGGAATACTTTGTTCATTCCTAAAGAAATTTGTTGGATCAAATTTAGTGTTCACTTTCACAAATCTATCAAAGTTGTTCTTGAAATATTTCTCTCCCCAAATTCTTGCTTGCGCATAGCTTGTGTTTCCTTTGTTGTTCACGCCCAAATCAAGATCTCTATAGTTGAAATATGCAGCTCTAGGAGACTTGGATACATACTTAGTCGGGCTTTCATGCCAAAAAGGCTCTTTTCAAGACGATTTTGTCATTTAGACAAAAGTCATGAAAAATTTGTCATATACTCACTTTTAATCCACCTCATCAATAATTTTTCCAACTCAACAAATTCACTCACAAGTTTTTAATAATATACTTTAGCCCAATCTTTCCAACTTAACAAATTCAACCCCAAGTTTCTAATAATACACTTCAACGCACTCCATCATCCACCCTTATATATAAAATATATTGGGTTTCCAAAAGTAATTAAAAAAAAAATCCAAAAGCTTAAAATAGAAACTTCCATTTCCATCCAAAAAACTCCGACTCAGGCCCGATTCCGGCATTATTTTCGTCGATCAACTCTAAATCATTCCACAAACGTCATAAGCTTGTCCATTGCATCCATTGTTACCCCATTTGTTTTCTATCTTCTCAAACACACTTTCCACCATTGTTAAAAAGCTTTAAATCACTCACATTACTCAAAACCTCTTTAGAAAGTACATTACAGTAGCTCAGGCGACTCCAAGTTCATTTCTCAATTCCATAAACCCAACAATCGTTGATTAGAAGCAATATTTGCAATTTGAAGGTTTTTGTATAGATATCTGCCCAGTCATCATTAGTCATCGACCGTGCATACATCCCGACATAGACCCTCAGCATAATCTATCATCGACCAAAGCTTAATTCTAGAATATCTATTACAGAATTTGTTATGGTTTCTGGTGATTTCATTGGAGAATGGGAGGAGACTCCCAAATGTTGGAAATGAGAATCTTTTACTAAACTGACATTGCCCATTGCAGTTCACCGCAACATTTCATACGACGAGTTGGCTGCAAGCGTAATGAAGAACGGGGATCTAGATTGCGCATCGAGCGACATGGTGATTAGTTATCTAATGCATTCGAGGGACAAGATGATCCTACGATCATAAATAATGATAAACATGTGTCGTTGTATATAGTGGATGTTGATGCTGATGGCTTTAGGCCTATTTAAGGATAAATGTAGCTAAGAGACCCTTTGAAGAACCGTTGAATTCATCACCACCCCCACCTAGGCGCCTGAGAGTCGACGATGATTCGAATAATTATAAGAACGATGACGATCATCTAATTAACATGAAAAATGATTCAATGCATATGAAATAGGTTTCATCAGACTTGCAAGATATGGAAGAAGATTTTGGAATGTGATCACAACCAAGACATTTCTTTATCGATGAACGTAATTTCTATCGTGATCAAATATTTCCCGATAAGAAAGAGTTGAAAATGCTACTAGATGAAGCATCGGTGAGGTAGTCTTTTAATTATTTTACGGAGAAGAGTTGCACCAAATTGTTGAAGATGAAATATGTATCTCATGGTTATAGTTAGTTGTTGCGGGTAAAGAAGTATGAATCCTCGGACAAAATTTTGCATATACAAATATATTGGGTTCCACACGTGCGGTGTTGAACACGCCATGGGCAGACATAAGAAAATCACATCCGAGATGATTGCTTCACTATACGTAAATTATTTTCGTGATGTTAAGGGTCCAAACATAAGAGAAATTCAGAGGATTGTTGTAATACCTCATATTTTCCTAGCTTAATTTAACTCTCAGTACATGAGTTATACTATATAAAAATTTTAAAATACTCAGTATTTTTTAGTTTATATCCTACCAGTGCATAGAAAATTCAATTAGTTTCTAGCGATATAAAGTTCGCCCAAATCCGACACCCAGGCGAAGAGTTCGAGCCATTTTAGTAAGACAGTGTACCAACTGACACTTTAGCACGTCACGGAGGCCGTGCAAATGGCAATTGTCATTTTTTAGTGAGCCAACACGATACCACCGCATCGCGCCACTAGCCATTTTCTCAACTATCACTTTCCAATGTGACTCTACGATTATGGCGCATCGCGCCAAGGGGTAAAATCGCATCCAATGAGGCACCACAGTTGTACCGCATCGTGCCAAACTTCCAGGTCGCATTTATCCATTTCCAGTATTTCAACACGATTCCACCGCATTGCGCCAAGCTCCTAGTTCCCAATTTTTAATTACCAGAGGCATGGCGCGATAGTGGTGCGTCGCGCCAAGTGCCCAAATCGAGTTTTTCAGTGATGAATTTTTCTTTATTCCCAGGGGTAGTTTGGTATTTTTTTCATGGCCCTAATCAGTTTAAACATAAAATTAAACCCCTAAATAACTTATTGCCTCATTATTTCCTCACTTTCTCTCAAGAATAAAACATTCTCTCTCAAAGAGGCAAAAACTCTAGTTCGAGAAATCAAGAACAAGCCTAAGAATTTTTCCAAGAACCTTCAAGAAAGAATCTTCTAAGGTATGTTAGGTATTCATTCATGGGTTCCTTTCACCCATGAAGTCCAAGAACCTTTTTAAAATACAAAGATTGTGTATTTATAAATTTGTATGATTGAGTTGAATTGAATTCATGTTCATGTTATTGTTGAATTTTAATCCATGAGTTAAATTAAAAGTTTCAAGAATTGATCCTAGTATATTTTGATTTACATGATATTCATGATAAACCCTTTAATTTGCAAGTTGATTATTATAACCATGTTTACCCTAAGTGTTTATGATTTAGTAAAACAAGTATGCTTCCCAAGTGTTTGATAAATTGTCTATGAGAATGAAATAATGTCATTATAGCATGCTAACATGTATTTTCCATTCATGTACAAGTTAATGCATTATAAGTGTTTGATGAAATGTCTCTATGAATGAATTATGACCAAGTGAATATTGTTATGTTATTAAAGATTATGCTTTGCTTTACTTTTCATGCTATCGAGTCCTGGGGGTATTTAATACCCGACAATTTAGTTGTTAACCTAGAGCCAGTGTCAGTTACATAATAGTATCAGTCATCTCACGACCAGTAGTACTCTCAGTTAGTTACAGAACTCAATAAAACTCAGTCAGTTACAGAACTCAGAAAAACTTAGTAAACTCAGTATCAGTCCAGTCCAGTTAGTATAATCAGTTTAGTGTCTTTCAGTTGGGAGTAGAATTCAGCACCGAGCGAGCCTAGGGATGGGGGTTTACCCATTAGTTAGGACTGGGTCCCCAGATGCAATCCCTAAGTTCTTGAAATATGTAGCCAGTGTAGTTATGAGATGTCACCCGTTAGATAGGACTGATATACTCAGGGATCACCCGCTAGTTTAGGACTGATCTCAGAGGTCACCCGTTAGTTAAGACTGACTCTACAACAGTTTTTAGTACCCGTGGCATGGTGATAACACCCTTCCAATTGGGGTTACAGATTGAACCTCAACTCAGTTATCTTATCTTATTTGGGGCATGTCAGTTAGATGATTACCTCCCACAGTTTCAGTTTCAGTCTTCAGTTTAGAACTTAGATAAGTTCTATAGAATTAGGACTTTCAGACACAGTCAATCAGTATTAGAAATTTAGTTATCAGTAACTTCAGATATCAGTTACTCAGTTATCAAAACTCAGTACTCAGCTTTAGAAAAGCTCAGATATAGTATATATCTATGTATGTCTATACTATTGCGTACTCAGTGATTTCAGTAGTTTCAATTATCCACACACTCTTATATTTAGTTACTCTATATCATCAGTCAGCTACCGTTCATGCATATGAACCTTTGCTTTCAGTCTTACCTCATCTAGCATACCAGTATATCCCACGTACTAATGCATACTCTTTATTTGCGCTATGATATCTCATATCATAGGTTCAGATGCTCAGGTTCCCGACCACACTTAGATGAATCCAGTCAATAGTCACAGATTTAGTAGTGAGTCCTTATCTATCGAGGATATGCTTTTATTTCAGCATTACAATAGCTTCAGTATTGTATTAGTCGGCGTTAGTTAGGGGTTTTTACCATCAACTCCACTTTTCAGACAACTCAGTTAAAGGCTTTCAGACTAGACTTTCAGACAGTATTCAGTTTTATAAATTTTTATTAAAGATGTTATCTTTTATCAGTATTCATATATTTGAATCTTATCGCATTTCAGCCTATGTTTTTTTTTTATTACATTATATTATTCAGTGCTCATAACAAATATCAATCATGGGTTAGCTTGTGGTCCTTCGGGGTCGTAAGCACTGTGTAGCATTCGGGGTACACACTCGGGGCATTACAAACTTGTTATCAAAGTCTAAGGTTCATCAAAGTCCTAGGGATTCTGAAAACTGTATTGTGTAGAGTCTTGTGCATGGGTGTGTAGGGTGCCACACTTATGGACAAAAGGCTATGAGATGTTTTAGGAAAAGTTTCTCTTCTTTCAGTATTCATGTTGTGTGAGTGAGCGTGAACTCAAGTAAAAATCTCAGTCTAATACATTCTATCTTTTTTGTTTACATAACATGCCTCCTAAAAAGACTAACGAAAGAAGAATCGAAAATCAGTCAGCACCTCAGCCCGTTCAGGCAGATCCCCTGGATGAGCACGTATCCCATGCAGAATTCAGAGATGCTTTCACTACTTTAGCCTATTTAGTAGTTGCTCATAACAACCCATAGGTTATTTTCCTATCTAGGTTTGGGGTTCATACTCAGCAGAGTAAGAGAGAGAAGCGTAAGAAAAAAGATAGAAAGAATAAGAGAGTCAGAACAAGTGGTTGTAGGCTAAGGTCAGAGGGTGGTAAATGCTTCCAATTCCATCATAAATTGTCATCCCCAAATACTTTTGTAGCTAGTGCACCAGTTCCAAAGTTTAGAAATGACACTCGAGGTAGTACGTCAGGTTCTAAGCCTCAGGGTAGCATGAGAAGAGGTCGTACGCACTTACTTTGCCAAAAATATGGTAGGAATCATCAGGGCGTGTGTAGAGCTGGTAGTGGTGTATGATTGGATATGGAAAGTCAGGTCACAGAGTTCGAGAATGTCCTAAGGCTATCCCACGAAGTCAGCACAGTCATCCTCCAGTTCTATTCGATCACCCGACTCAGCAGGGCACCATTTCCAGTACCACTAGTGGCCAATGACAGAACATATTTTATGCACTCCAGTCTCTCCATGATCAGGGAAGTTCTCCTGATATAGTTATGGGTACGTTATGAGTTTTTCTTCTTTGTGTTTATGCCTTGTTAGATCCCGAGGCTTTACTTCCTTTGTAACCCCTATATAGCCATCAACTTCGGTGTCAGACCCAAAATATTAGCAAAGCCTTGTTCAGTGTCTACCCTAGACTTTTGAGTAAAGTGGTGACAGTTCAATTTAGAGTTGTTGATTAAGTGGTTCACAACTTTAGAATGATGGCTTTAAGCTAAGGGGGAGATGGTAGAACAAGTAACTAATTCAGGCTTTTAGATTTTAGTAGTAATGTCAGTACTCATGTCTTACATGTCATCTCTATGATCCTAGCTCATATTAGGGCATGTTATTGAAAATCAGGTATGCTTACAATTCCTAGTATAAGGAGTTCCATTTCACTCAGTATAACGAATCGTGTTCCATGAATATAGAAACTCCAACTTAGAACATGCAGCTCATGACTCAGGTACTCATACCTCATAGTATGCTCAATTCCCATGACTCATGCTACGCTCCTAATGATTAGTTTAATTCAGACTATGTCATGTATATCTTCAATTTATACCTCTTGGTAAATCCATGATATAAATATTCTATTTCTCAGGCCTCAGTAGGTAGGTTTATCAGTGCCCATATTATAGAATTTTTGTCCATGTTGTGGTTTCTTATTCAGATGTCTTATTCAGACCATGCCAAGATTCCTTACTCCCTAAAGTCATTAGAACCTTATAGGAAGAGTGTCAAAGAAATTCTTCAGTTAAGTAAAAGTTATCAGTATGAATTAGTTCGTAAAGCCAGTAATTCAGTTTAAGCTAACAAATTTGGATGGTTTCCCCCTTTCACCCAGTCATACTATCCGAAGTTTTGTGAATATGACTGTTCCAAGATAGAGCACCCTAGTAGTTACGAGTTAATACCAGTTCATGTATTATGCCTCAGTTTTAGATCCCAGATATTCAGTTATGATTCAGTTCGTAGGTGCCCCGTGTGTTGTCTCAGCTTTTCCTTAGTATATCAGTCAAGTCAGCATTCTTCAAGGGATATAATACCTTGAGGGGGAGATTCACTATGGTCCCCGAGCTTTCATGTCCTAAAATTCCATTTTTTTTCATGTAACAAATCTAGTTTGGAGTAGTAGGTACTCATAAGTTGACTCTCAAGTTTTAATCTCAGTCGTATGAAATGTATCCAAGAAATCAGTTCAGTTCATGATATTCAGTTCATATATCGTGTTTCAAACTCAGTAATGTTCTTATGTTCCTGTTCATACATGTCTAGTAAATAATCTCAGGTTCATTAGTATTCTTAGCCTAAGGTAATAACCTTCCTTAGATTTACTCGATTTCATGAATCAGTTACAGTTGTAAACTTGGTATTCTTTGTCATTGCATAATCAGTCATGCATTCATGAATTAGTTCAATCATGTATGCCATGCATCAAATATGTATGTTCGGTATGAAAACTCAGCTTATCGATAGGTTCAGTCATGTATTCCATGCATCAGATATGCATGTTCAGTATGGAAACTCAGTTTCTTAGTAGTTCAGTCATGTAGTCAGGTTTCAGTTGTGCAAGTTTAGTGTGTAAACTTATTCTATCAGTGTTTCTCAGCTTAATCCGTCTCATTCGAGGATGAATGTTCCCAAGGGGGAGATATTGTAGTACCCCGTATTTCCCTAGCTTAATTTAACTCTCAGTACATGAGTTATCCTATATAAATTTTTTAAAATACTCAGTATTTTTTAGTTTAGATCATACCAATGCATAGGAAATTCAATTAGCTTTCCAAGGATATGAAGTTCACCCAAATTCGACACTCGGGCGAAGAGTTAGAGCCATTTTAGTAAGACAATGTGCCAACTGGCACTTCAGCCTGTCGTTAAGGGTGTCCAAATGGCGATTGTCATTTTTCAATGAGCCATCGCGATACCACCGCATCGCGCCACCAGTTATTTTCTCAATTGTCACTTTTCAGTGTGACTCTGCAATTATGGCATGTCGCGCCAAGGGGTAAAATTGCATCCAGTGAGGCACCGTGATTGTACCGCATTGCGCCAAGCTTCCAGGTCGCAGTTGTTCATTCCCAGTGTTTCAACGTTATTCCACCATATTGCGCTGATTCCTAAATTTAGAATCAAAAGGTAACCGTGTTTCCACCGCGTCGTACCAAGTCCAGTTCCCAATTGTCAATATCCAGAAGCATAGCGCGATAGTGGCGCGTTGCTCCAGGTGCCCAAATCGGGTTTTTTAGTGACAACTTTTCATTTTTTACCAGGGGTAGTTTGGTATTTTTTTTTCACAGCCCTAATCAGTCAAAACATAAAATTAAACCCCTAAATAACCTATTGCCTCATTATTCCCTCACTTTCTCTCGAGAATAAAACATTCTCTCTCAAAGAGGTAAAAACCCTAAGAATTCAAGAATTGTTCCTAGTATGTGTTGATTTACATGACAATCATGATAAACCCTTCAATTTGCAAGTTTATTGTTATAACCATGTTTGCCCTAAGTGTTTATGATTTAGTAAAACAAGTATGTTTCCCATGTGTTTGATAAATAATGCCATTATAGCATGCTAACATGCATTCCCTATTCATGTACGATTTAATGCATTACAAGTGTTTGATGAAATGTCTTTATGAATGAATTATGACCAAGTGAGCATTGTTATGTTATTCAAGATTATGCTTTGCTTTACTTTTTATGCTATCGAGTCCTGGGGTATTTAATACCTGACAATTTAGTTGTTTACCTAGATCCAGTGTCAGCAACAGAACAGTATCACTCATGTCACGACTAGTAGTACTCTCAGTCAGTTACAGAACTCAGTAGAACTCAGTCAGTTACAGAACTCAAGAAAACCCAGTAAACTCAGTATCAGTCCAGTCCAGTATAGTATAATCAGTTCAGTGTCTTTCAGTTTGGAGTAGGATTCAGCACCAAGCGAGCCTGAGAATGGGGGCTTACCCATTAGTTAAGACTGGGTCCCTAGAAGCAATCCCTAAGTTTTGAAACTACATAGCCAGCGTTGGTTATGAGATGTATACTCAGGGATCACCCGCTAGTTTAGAACTGATCTCATAGGTCACTCGTTAGTTAGGACTGACTCCACAACAGTTATTATTACCCGTGGCACGGTGCTAACACCCTTCTTATTAGGGTTACAGATTGGAACCCAGCTCTGTTATCTTATCTTATTTGGGGAATGTTAGTTAGATGATTACCTCCCACAGTTTTGGTTTCAGTCCTCAATTTAGTTCTACAGAATTAGAACTGTCAGACACAGTCAATCAGTATTAGAAACTATGTTATCAATAACTTTAGATATCAGTTACTCAGTTATCAAAACTCAGTACTCAGCTTCAGAAAAGGTCAGATACAGTATACATCTATATATATCCACAGTATTGCGTACTCAGTGATTTCAGTAGTATTAGTTATCCATGCACTCTTATAATCAGTTACTCTATATCATCAGTCAGTTATCATTCATGCATATGAACCCTTGCATTCAACCTTACCTCATCTAGCATACCAGTACATTCCACATACTGATACGTACTCTTTTTTTACGCTATGATGTCTTATATCATAGGTTTGGATGCTCAGGTTCCCGATCGTGCTTAGACGGATCCAATCAGTAGTCGCAGATTTAGTAGTGAGGCCTCATCTATCGATGATATGCTTTTATTTTAGTATTACAGTAGCTTCAGTATTGCATTAGTCAAAGTTAGGTTGGGCTTGTCCCATCAACCCCACTTTTCAGACTGCTCAGTTAGAGGATTTCGGTCTAGACTTTCAAACAGTATTCAGTTTTACAAATGTTGTCTTTTATCAGTATTCAGATTTTTGAACCTTATGGCATTTCAGCCTATTTTTCCGCAATTTATTACAATGTATTAATTAGTGGTCACAACAGATATCAGTCATGGGTTAGCTTATGGTCCTTCAGGGTCGTAAGCATTGTGTAGCGTCCAGGGTACAGACTCGGGGCATTATAATTGTGTTTAGGGAGATGCTTGTTCAATGAATACAACTATATATTGCCTTGATTAAATTCACAAAGAATAAAAATTATGTGATAGTAAATCCAGATCTCATAAATAGTCTATCCTAGACAAGCAAATCTATGCTACACCAAATAATTTTTTATGCTCTATCATTGATCTTAGACACTATCACTCCTCGACTAGACATATAAGTTGATTGTTAATCATATGAATCAATGAACCATCTGTAGCTTGTAGTTTGAAAGAAAATAATTAAATTGAAAAACTTTAAATATATAATCACATGATTTGGTGGTGTTGAAAGAAAATAATTAAATTAAAAAAAAATTAAACACATAATTACATGATTTGGAGGTGGTGAAAGAAAATAATTAAATTGAAAAAAGTTTAAACACATAATCACTTGAATTGTTGAACTGTTGGTTAACCAAACAATCTTGAACTATTGGTGACACTTAATAGATTGTTATCGATGCTGACCCATGTCAATCCCATTTAAAGTATATACTTATGCTTTGAGGGTCTGTCGATTTCTTTGGTCTGTTGTAGACTTACATTGTAGGTCGTGCATCGATTGCTCGCTTGATCATTCGTAGATCACATAGATCTATGTACATGGTTATAGTTCCTCACTTGAATGGTGTCTAAAAATAAGTAATTAAATAAAATTAAATAAATTATGGGTTTCTACACATATGAAGGAGTTTAAACGTGTTACATGATCTTGTTAGAGCTTACACAAATTGGGGTTGGTGATTGAAGAATTATGTGGATGGATAGTGGTTGAACAATCAACATCCTCAAAGTAATGTTTGTCAAAGAACAAGTATGTTGTGAGGATGTTGACTGTATTTGATGACTACCCATCCATATACTCTTTTGATTTGGGGGTGGTGATTGAACAAGCATGTGGATGGGTAGGCATCAAATATAATCAACATCCTCAAAATATATTTATGCTTTGACAAACATATTACTCTTATAATATTGTTTGTTCAACCATTACCCATCCCCACACACCTTAATTCACCACCCCTAGTTTGTATAAGCTCTAATATGATTATGTGACTAGTTTAAACTCATTCATATGTGTATAATTCCACACTACATTTATTTTTTATTTATTTATTCATTTTTAAACAACATGCTAGTAAGGGTCTATAATCTTGCACATACATCTACTAGATCTCCAATAATCCAGAGATCAATCGATGCACTACCTACAATGTAAGTTTATGGTAGACCAATTGAATCCATGGACCCTCAGAGCACAAGTATATTTTTTACATAATTATTTTCTTTTAAAATATGTTATTGAGGGTCTATCGATTATGATTGTCTATGGTAGACTTTAATATCTCAATGATGATTGACATAGGTCATGATCGATGGCAGTTTTTTAAGTGTTACCAATAATTCAAAAAATTCAATTATTATTCCAACGGTAACAAATGACTAATTTTATATTCCTTCAATATTAACACTTATTTTTACATCATATATAAAGTCCTTCATCCCTCATTATTTTATTTCATCCACTTTATTTTCATTTTAAAATTCTACTGTAACACCCCACACTTTTGGGCTAAAGTTTGAACCGTTCTTTCTACGCGTATAGACCCGAACCCAATGATTCTTTGTTAATATATGTGTGATGATCAATCCTATAGTATGTGAATACCTTTGAATATGAATTGAGGTCAAAAAAAATCGCCAAACTCAAAGACGAGTTGAAAACTCTTCTATCGATTAAGTTTTGATGAATATCTAAACTTGGGTCAACTTTTATTGACCATAACATTTTGTATATATCGAATTAGGGGGCCTAATATATATCAAATGAAAGGTCTTTGAGTCCTCTTTCCAACTCCACCAGTTTTCCCTTAATACGATAACAAAGTAGAATGTTAGGCTCATTTTACTTCAAAGTGTCTGTCTGCCAAAATGTGATGATGAGGCTAACGACCTATCAACTAGGTGATGGCCCATCAGCCCTAGTCGTCAACATAGGGCAGAAAGTGGTAAAATCCATCTAAAAAGTGATGACCTAGGTGATGGCCTATCACCTGAGTGATGGCCCATCAACCTTGGTCATCAACTGATAAAGTTTTGCGACTTTTTTGATTTCCTTAGGGGTATTTTGGTCTTTTTCTCACTCCAAAAACCTTTCCCACAAATTTAATTACACTCTAAATACTATTATTCAATCATTATCAGTTATACAACATCAAAATTCTCTCTTCACTCCCGAATACAAGATCAAACTAGGGTTTCCTCCAAGAACAAAAAATCAATAAAAATCAATCCTTAAGTCCAAGATTTCCAAGGAACAAATCAAGATTCGAGTTCTACTCTTTAAACTAAGTAATCTAAGATAGTGGAGTTTTCCTAAACTACATGGGCATGGTGAAAGTGTTATATTAAGTTTTCAAGGTTTAGAAATCACAATTTATGAAGGGTTTTGAGAACAATTTAAAGAATATGCATTATAAATCCTTCTCAACCATATAATGTTTTGGTCTTGACGCCTTCCCTTGAATCTTGATTTTCTCATGTATATGTATATATGTATTTTCAGTTTTGATACATGAATTAAGAGCATGAAAAATGAATATTCCCTCTCACGATGTTATTTATTGATTGAAAAGTCATGGATTACTCAATTGCTATCTTAAAGCATGAACTAAGGGTTTTACTATCAACTATGAATTTTATGTTGATTGTGAATTGAAGAGAGGGATATTTATTATTTGTAAAGGTTAAATGTGATAATCAAAAGAATTGAATGAATGTCTTGAGAAATTAACCACCATTTGTTGAAATGTTGAAAAAGAAAATCTTTGCATGATTTGACATATGTTTTGAAAATATGAACCATAATGTACTGTTTGAATGACTTGTTGCTCTAAACATTGTTTGAATGAAAAAGTTGTAATATGATAATGTGTGGCATAGAGATATGACTTGCAAGTTTTGGTATGACGAAACCAAACAGATAAATGCCATGGCAGTTTCAGAACAGACTAAAAATATAGTTTTTACTCAGATTTAGAAAAGGTTAAAAATAGGCTTAAAGAGAGTTAGATGGTTACCCGAAGAAAGTACGAGTTAAAAGACTTTATGCTAGAAACTGTGATTTGCCGATACGGAATTATGGTACCCTGCTATGTGATCTTGTGTACCTTGATTCATGTCGTCCCAATTTGAGACTATGGTTTGGAGCCCTGCTTTGTGATCTAGTGCACTACTATGACATGTTTATTTGATTAGGGATTTTGGCACCCTGCTGTGTGATTTTGCATGTCCCCCTTATAGATACTCCAATCCTTGCGGCAAACTTAGATTGGGGGCTTGGCCGCCAAGTCAAGGGAGGATTCCATATAGTTCGTGGAATTACAGATTGTAGGGTGTACCATTTAGATCAGAAGTAAATTAAAGAGTGGTTCATGATTTCAAAAAAATATTTCCAAGTCTTTAAAGTATGCCCATGTGTTTTCATATATCATATGTAAAATGTTTTATGAATTGCTCTCACTTATGTTATATATAAATACATTATTTTGGATTGCTCTGCATACCAGTACATCTGTATTGACCCCCTATATTTTAGGATCTTAGGCTCACTCCTGGGGGCCCGCTAAGCCATAGATTAATTGGTCAGAGATTTGCAGTTAGTGAGCCTTCCTTATCCAGAAGGCCTAATGCATTAGTCATTTTTATTTTATTTTGATTCATGGTCCAACTGTGGGCCTTGTTCCAGTCTTCAGACAGAAGTTATTTTCAGTTTGTAGAGATTTCGCGCACTAGTGTTAGATATTTTTTATCTTTATGAATTCATTTCAGTATTGAGTAGTTTGAAATAAAAGTTGATCATGATTTCATTTTGTTATGTATTTCCACATTTTCTCTTAGCATATGAATTGTGTATATGATTGCAAGTTAGAAGGGGCACTCGGGCCTTCATGGTTCGAGGTGTTTGTCACGGCCAAGGCCTTAGTTCGGGTCGTGACATCTACAATGTATCAAGCATCTCAAACATCCAATTATAAAAAGACTCTAATTTTCCATTGTGAAAATATGGCTGTCTTGAGGACAACACACACCGACTCAAATTCAGGTCGCAAATTTTATAATTGTGTAATTGCAAAGGTGAGTCGTGTGTGTCTTTCTAAAATTAAGTAAATCATTGTGTAATTGTTATTTTTTTAGAATAATGACGCATGCTAGTTTTTTAAATGGCTTGATGAGGTATCACCTCCAAGCATTCCATCAACGTTGAGTCTGAGATTCGAGACATCAAATTTTCATGGCATGGTTAAACTTAATCTACTACAAAGGCTCCGAGAATACAAAAAAAAATAGAGATTTTTTCATGACTTTATTCAAAGAAGCCGAAGAGCAGAGAGATAACTTGAAATTATTGCTACAAGACAACCAAATTGAGAGGGATCAACTAAAATAAAAATTGATTTTGGCCAAAGAAAGGGAGAATGGCCTAAAAATGATGTTATGTGGTATAATGATAGTATTCTTTGTTTGAAACAGTATAACATGGATGTAGTGAGATTGAATAAATAAAAATACTTTTACTTTTTTATAATGTCAATATTGTTTTTAAAGAATCATAGTTAATCAAACAACACACCGACTTAAAATCGAGTAGCATGGTAATGATAGACACTACTAAAAAAATAGGAAAATCGATCACAAAAACTGACCAC
Source organism: Capsicum annuum (assembly GCF_002878395.1). Classification (NCBI taxonomy): domain Eukaryota; kingdom Viridiplantae; phylum Streptophyta; class Magnoliopsida; order Solanales; family Solanaceae; genus Capsicum; species Capsicum annuum. The sequence goes on along the minus strand of NC_061112.1, from coordinate 116,522,086 downwards.
ATGTGGTCGATTTTCTTTATTTTGCGACCACAAAATCGATCAAAAGGAGTGGTCAGTAAAAGTGTGGTAGCTTTTTTAGAACCCATCATATGTGGTCGGTTTTTTTAAAATATATATATATATTTAAAATTTAATATTATTTAAAAAAATTTAAACAAAAGCGAACACCAATGGTCAATTTTAAAAACTTAATAAAAATAAATTTTCAAAAGAAACCGACCACAATCAACTAGCCTAACAATACAAACAACTAGCATAATACCACAAACATTAAAAATCAAGTTATTTACAAAATTTATCAAGGTTCCATATCCAAACTACAAAACATACAAAAGACTAAAAACTACAACGCATTATCCACATCCTCTGTATCCTCAACCTCACCTACAAAATATGATTCCTCCTTTAAGGTGTAATAATCATCCAATGTGCCTAGGCTTTTTGCAGATCAAGCTACATCACCAGGACAAGGAGGAAGAATCCTTGTAGATCGAACAAAAGAGTTGATCTGCTCCTGCATCATTCTCATTTGTGATGTTGTTTCATCCTCCTTTTGTTTCGCCCTCTCAGCTGTACAGCAAACTCTTTAGTGAGTTGAGAAATTATATTTTTTAGTAAATCAATGGTTTCCTTATCAAGTGATGAGGGAAAGACCTAATATTCTCGCTAAAGCATTTTTTGTGGTACCCATAGTATTGGCCTCTAACTGGAGAACCCACAGTTTGTTTCAGGAACTCCTCCTTTACATCTTCAGATATTGTTTTACCTTGACTTTCAGGAGGCTGAGTACTACGATACTCATTAATGAACTGGAAATATTTGTCCTATATTCAAAATAAAGTTAAAATTAATAGTAAGAAAATATGAAACTATTAGTACTTGAATAATATCAACTTTGAGAAAGAGATTCATAAATACAAAATTTGATTCTTAGATGGGTAGCTTTTGCACGAGGCTCAACCCAGACATCTTCATCAGTTGGGTTCTTTTTCTTCCTTACATGGGTCTCCTCGAATACCTCATGTATTTGTATCTTCCTACCCAATTTTTTTCCTGCATATGATAAAATTATTAATCTTCAAATAGTTAAAATTTAAATAGAAATAAATAATTAAACCTATAAAAGTTACATACCATATTTTGCACCACAGTAATCCAACTAAATGCTCCCACAGTGTGTAGAGAGCCACCCTTGGATGATGCCCTGACTTTCTTTCCTTTGTCACTCAACTTTTGGTATTCTTCGCTATTCAATAGTGAAGATAATCTTGCCACATTTTTTCGTCTATAAAACTTGGTTGTACCCTATTTTGTTTGGCATAATCCAACAGATCGTTCATTCTGAGTCTTGTTCTTCTATAAAAATTCTTTTGTATAGCAAAGTAATTTGTTGGATCCCACAAGAAATATTTCTACAACAAAGATAAAAGTTTAATATTTAATTTTTTGTTCTAATAATATGTTAAGTAGTCAATAATTTAAATATTTACTTGAAATTCTTTAAATATTTCATTTCTATGAAATTCTAGAACCTTTTGCCAACTCGTCCACTAGCCTTTAAAGCGGTGATAAATGCATTTACTCGTAACAAGAGCAATTCCATCATTGGGCAAAAATTTACAACATAAGATCAAATATTAATATCATAGAGCATAATAATATAGTAAATAAAAATGAAGAATGTTGTTATTTTTATAAATCTTACCCTACTCCATACGGAATAATATACTGCCTCCGCTGAGCATCTCTATCTCCGGGTTGCAGAACAAGTGCTGGTAGATGCACTGGCGTGGGTGGATCTGAAGCATCGGATGGTGTGCCTCTAAGATGAAGATCTGTCAACCTAATAGATCAAGCAGAATCACTGTGAGTGTCACACCCCTTTTTTAAACAAAAAAAAAAGAATATTGAATTTGTGTTTGAAAAGGTTCTTATTATTAAGAGACAAAATGAAAATTTATTTTCGAAAAGGATTGTTTATATTCAAAACTCAGAGTCGCCACTTGGCATAATCCGGTGTGCCAAGTCACCTTTGGAAAATCCTTTTCAAAATGATTTCTCTTTAAACTGGTTTGTGAACAAAGATTCCGGCTAAGGAATTCTGTTGACCGAGGGAAAGGTGTTAGGCACCTCTCGGTCCCGTGGTTTGACCACGGTCTCTTGATGGAGCGTATCGGCTATTTTGGAACTACAAATATATAAACCACATAAAAACACATAAAACAATCAATCAAACAAAAAAAAAATTCAAAATATAGTGTCCAGTCCAATTATACAGTCCCAAAAATAAAAAAAAATACGGAAATGTGAATCTATACTAATCCTAAACTACGCTCCAATGTTATACCCGATGACTTGGGCCTTGATCATGAACCTCTTCTGCGTACATGATAATTAGGGGCATTCCCCGGTGAAAAAGTACGAAAAACCTCAGGGCATTCCCCGGTAAAATGAATACATTTTCTCAATTTTGTGCGTAAAATAGAAAGAACCATTCAACAAACATTCACACATTCAACAAATCACCATCTTCCATTTCTACAATTTTTCTACCCAAACTTAGTATTTGCCTACCCATTTAACGATCTAAAGTATGATATTATTGCGTTTAACATTCGGATTTGTTCCAAAAATAACCAACAATAATGAATCAAGATTAATCAATATTTATTTTTATCAATTCCCACCCCTCTTTCACTCTTGAATTATCAATTTTAAATCTCAAACGAGATATCATTTCATCACATAACCAACGGAACCAACAATGAATCAATACCAAATAATTATTCAACACACAATAAGGATCAAGCAACACATGATATTCAATCCAACAATATACTCAATCCAACACACCAAATAAGTAAACAATGAAATAAAAAGAGGAAAAGAGTAGAATTGGACCTCAATTTTTATTTCAATCCATCAAAATATTTTATTAGAGCTTCGATCAAAATGCCTCAAATGAAAAAGCCTTAACCACGTAAAAAATCAACTCGATATTGAGAAATAGCAAACAGACATATCAGATTGTCACAAAACCCGACCCTATTTCACCCATTTTTGGTGAATGTCATCAGAATTAGATATCAAACAGTCGATTTCAGTCAATTTGAGTCTGGTTTTGTTAATTTCGATGAGTTTGAGCTGATGGGTGATTCTCTGATGGGCTTCAGGTGAGAACTCGCCGAAAACTGTCAACTCCGACTATCTTTTCCCTCTCTCTCTCTCGTCATCTCTCCCTCTCATTTCTTACTCCTTCACTCTCTCTCTTTCTCTCTTCTTTCCCCCTTTATTTCCGATTAGTCTTCTCTAATCAACTCTCAATTCTCATAATTTTTCTTCTTCTTTTTTTCATATGTTACTATGTGGGTATATTGTTGCGTCTATTCCCAATGGTAAGGATGAGTGAATATGTATCACTATAAAGTTTTTGTGTGTGTAGTCTATTTCTCCATCTAGAAGTATGAGTGTGTGTTCCAGTGAGAGTGTGTGTGTGTAGTGTTGCTATCTGTGTAAATTTCTATGTGTATGCACGTAGAGAATTTCAATGTATAAAAGTGATATGTGTATATATGGGTGTGTGACGGTGAGGTGAGTGTGAGGGTGTATTCTGTTAAAGAAGATTGGAAATGGGGTATGTCCATATTTCCTTGTCGGCCCCTTTTCTATTTTTTATTGTGTGTGTATGAATGAAAACCAAAATGAAAAATCCCTTGTGTGTATTGATGGAATTTCTAGAAAATAGAGCGGGTCACGTGGTTATAAGTAGGGGTAGGGGTAAGGGGGTTTGGTAGAGATAAGGGTGGGGGTAGGTTTTTATTTGTTAGAGTGAGTTGTTGATTTGTTGAGAATTTGGTTATTTTTTGTTCTTTTGTGAAGAAATTATCACACGAGGTAGGATACATTGTAAGACGAGTGTAAAAATGGATAAATTTATTTTTCGGGAGGGACAAAATTAGGTGTCTATAGTGAGTAGTGGGTAACTACTAGTAGAAGGTACTGCAGACGATGGTAGATGACTGTATGTGTCAGCGATCGTCTAATAGTACTGTGAAGGTGGTGGCATAGCGATGGGATCCGAATGAGTCTCTGTAGAGCCATGAAATGGACCCACGTGCGTAGGAGCAGGAACTGAATAATGGGACGACCTAGAATAAGAGATTCATTGACAGCGCCCAAGATCACACACAAGTTTATGTGGTCTTATCAAGTAATATAGTTGCTTCAAGAAAGCCCAAGTATCGATCTCTCAGGGATTTGCGTTCGCCGCCAATCTACTTCTAGTTTATTCAATTGAGGAAGGTAGCAAATAGAGTTTTAGAATGTAAACTAAAAATAAACTAAACTAATGTGGAAAAGTAAATGACTTTAGACAATCAATGGATAGAATCCTAGGGTTAAGGCTTACGAACAATCATACTATGTTATTGAATTTCATTCGTTAACTTGCTTATCTTGGTTGTTGATTCGTAGGGTTAATTGCATGATTATGGTCTCCCGACCTCTAACCTTTTACCTAATTTGGATATTACAACTACATCATTGAGTGGGGATGCTATAATCTAATTCAGTGTTTTAAAGCTATCATCCTACGTGTGAATCAAGTAAGGCTCCTAAGTACATCCTTGTCCTAGATGTTAAGTTTCATTCTTTATTTTATAAAAGAATAAAAATCCTAACTTTATTTATTCCCAGGTTCTATCTCCCTATTCCTTCTTCCAAGATCAAAAGGTCGACAATAAATATATTCTAAGGGTAGCTAATCCTTACAATAATTAAAACAAGAATAAACAAGCAACCATAATGATAAGCAATTCAACAAACTTAAATTCAAAAGAAAAGTATTCATGATTTTGGCCTTAACCCCGGAAAGAGGGTTTTAGCCTTTAATGGAAATCCCTTGGAATGATGATACAAACCATTAAAAAAAAAATTAAAGAATGATAAAACCTCAAAAGAAGTTGTGGTAGCCTCCAATGATGTTTCAAGTTGATCTAGGGTTTCAAAGATGTCCCAAGATGATTAAAACGGAATTTGGAACATTATATTTATAGTATACAAGGCATAAACCTACTTGGATTGGGTTTCTACGCTGTTTTACTTCAGCTGGGAAGAATGATCTCCATTTTGGGCATCGGCGCGATGCGGAGACATGCAAATTAACAATTGTCAAAAAATCTATCAAATTCCAGTAGCTGTTCGTGATTTCAACGCCTTGCGGGGCCTCCTTAAACTCCAAATTTAGATACACGCGCCATATTTACAAATATTTGGGCCTCTTATGAATCTAGTGGTATTTTTAAATCCTCAATTGGACACCTGTACAGTCGACACTCGCCCAATATTTTTCAAGGGTCCAAATTGCATCTAACTTGCGTCTTGTGCTTTTGTTGAGCATTCCGAGCCTTCTTGAGTTGTTTACACTTGATTTGAAGCTTTTATATCCTTAATATATCATCATAATCTATGAAAAAATAATCCTAAATCATTAAACAAATCAATTAATAGCTCAAAACAACACAACATCCTCACCGATGAACTAGAAACACGAGCTAAGCATAGGCTAAATTCACATTGAGCTTTAACTCATTGTTTTCACTCTTTTCTTGATACAATTGACCCTTGAGCATTATAACTAAGTTTTTTCACATATAAACACATAATAACAACCTTATTAACTCATTAAAACATATTATAACTCAAGATAATAGACTATAAAAACACCTAATTCAAGCTAGTCACACTAGTTTTCTCGGTTGAACTCTGAATGGTCGAATTGAATCAAAACTTTTATGGAAATACCATTAAACATGGTAAACACATACTTGGACAAATGAATGCTCATTTATATCATTATCAACACATATAGCATAAGAATCATCCTCAAAACAAGGCTAAAAATGCTAGAATAGTAACGCTAGAATGCATAAATTCACCCAACAGTCGTGCTGGCACGTCATTTAACCGACCCTCAAATATATGAATACCTGATGGTCGTCTATAAGGCGGAGGTTGTTTTTTGTTTTTTTGTCTTTCTAGGATCAACTTTTTGCTTACCTTTGTCACCTTTACCTCCCATCTAAATTATGTAAAGTTAACAAGTAGTTAGTCCTTACAAAATAAATATAAGAAAACACCAGTGTTAAAAAATTCCAAGTAACTAATTTCAAGTTACTAATTCACATTTCAAATCACTAAATTAGTATTAAAACACCAGTGAAATAGTTACATAACCATAGCAAGTTTAGACTCGCTCCAACAACACGAGAAAGACAAGAATATTTCTAATACTACATAAAAGATGGAAAAGTGACAACAATAATCTTACACAGTATATTATATATCAATATTAAACAAGAAACATAAAGTAACTAGTACAAAGCATAAAGACATCAATACATAACAAATACAACCTACACAAACTAAGTCTTTGAAAAATAAACTAATCTCTGCTATCGGTTTCCATATGTTTTCAGGCAAAACAATAAAAGCAACTGAAAGTAATTGTTCCATGAAAATATGACAATCATGGCTTTTCATTCCATGTAAGACTTCTTGTGCCATATCAACCCTTTTTCTCAAATTTTAGGCATATCCATCGGGCATCTTCAAACTTTGGACTCACTCACATATTTTTTTATTTTGATCTAACTTGAATGTATAACTAGCGTTGGGCTTAAGAACATTGCCATTGGGCCCCTCCTGTAAGTGTAATTCTCTACGCTTGCAATATTCTGGTAAATAAAGTCTAGCCTTAGAATTATCCTTTGTCTTGCCGGTAACATCCATAACTGTGTTGAACAAGTTGTCAAAATAGTTCTTCTCAATATTCATGACATCAATATTATGGCTAAGTAAATTATCTGTCCAATATTCTAACTCCCAAAATATACTTTACGTAGTCCAATTATGTGAAATGTCATATCCATCAAACCTATACAATAGTTCCTCGCTAGCCTTTGGAAAATTTCAAACTATCACCCAAATGTCATGACCAGATAACCTTGGAGGTGGACCATCACAATCAGTTCTATTCTTTCTGAATGCATTCTTGAATCTCCTAAACTCATGATTAGGTGGCAAGAAATAACAATGACAATCAAACCATGAATTTTTTCTGCCATGTCTCAATGTGAAAGATTTTGTTTTATCCATGCAATATAGACAAGCCAACTTTCCAGCTGTCATCCACCCGAACAACATTCCATAAGCAGAAAAATCATTAATAGTCCACATTAGATATGCACAAAGATTGAAATTCTGTGTAAGTGAAATGTCCCAAGTTTCAACCTGCTCATGCCATAAAATTTGAAGTTCATCAATCAAAGGTTACAAGTATATATCTATTCCTCTTTTTAGATTATGTGGTCCAGGAACAACACACTTCAGAAATATATAAAGACTAGTCATCAACATTTCAGGAGGAAGATTATACAAGGTGATAAATATAGGCCAACATGAATATGTCACAGCACCAACAGAAAAGGTGAGAAACCATCTTCACACAATCCCAAAAGAATATTTCGTGGCTCAGCTGTAAAATCTGGATAAGTTGCATAAAATGCTTCTAAGCCACTCCATCAGATGGATGACACATAACACCAGTGGGTCTTCTATTTTCACTATGCCATCTCATATGAGGAGCTGAGTTGTTTGAAGCATACAACCTCTTCAACCTTGGTATTAGAGGTAAATAATGCATAGTGTTAATAACAATTTTATTTGCATGACAACCACACTTATATTGAGGGTGTTGACAAAACTTACAGGACTCTAGGTTAGCATCTTCCTTAAAGTATAACATGCAACCCTTTTTACTACAAGCAATTCTAATCGAGGAGAAACCTTACTTTGACACCATTATTTTTGCCTTATAGAAAGACTCAGGAACCTCTAAAGCGAGGTCAACTAACTCTTTAATAAGGTTTATCATTGAGTCAATTCGATCTTCAGCAATATTCCGCTCAGCTTAATACTTAATAATCTAACAACAACAGACAAATGAGAGTGCGAACACCCGTCAAACAAAGAATGACTAGCAACATGCAATTGTTCATAATGACGATGTACTTCTCTATTGGGAACATCTTCGAAATTTTCCCTAAAGCCGCCCCCATGTTGCATCCCAAAAGCATTATGCACCATTTCTGTCATCTAGGTATCTTGATAGTTATTATGCCCCGCAGACCTACTACTTTCACCAACAACAAAGTTATTTTGCTCAATATCACCATAGCTATTACGCAATCTTAAAAAAGTCCTCATGAAACCATTTTCTATAAATATGACCCTGTACAACTTCTTTTAAAATACCTGTACCACCACATTTAACACAAGGACAACGAATCGCCTGAAAAAGTGACCAATCAACAAGTGTCTTGGCATGTTCAATAAATCGATTGACATCTTCAACAAATTCCACCATAAGATCTATTCTATTATCATTATTCCATTGATATATCCAGCTATAATCAGGTTCCATCTACACAATCAATCACATTTAAGTAATTAGTTCAAGTCACAAAAGTTCACATTTTAAGCACCTAAATTCAAAACAAAAGTCACTAATTCACATTTCAAATACGTACACTTAAACATTTTCAAGTCACTTAATTCACTTCACAAATTACCCAGCTAAACTAAATTCAAAATGAAAAGTTCACATTTCAAGTATCTACACTTCAAGATTTTCAAGTCACTATTCACCTCTCAAGTTACCAAATTAAACTAAATTCAAAATGAAAAGTACACATTTCAAGTACCTATACTTAAACATTTTTAAGTCACTAATACACCTCTCAAGTTACCAATGTAAACTAAATTCAAAATAAAAAGTTCACAATTCACGTACCTACACTTCAACATTTTCAAGTCTCTAAGTCACCTCCCAAGTTACCAAACTAAACTACATTTGAAATAAAAAATTCACATTTTAAGTACCTACACCTCAACATTTTCAAGTCACTAAGTCACCTCACAAGTCACCAAACTAATCTGCATTCAAATGAAAAATTCACATTTCAAGTACCTTCACTTCAATATTTTTAAGTCACTAAGTCACCTCACAAGTTACCAAACTAAACTACATTCAAAATGAAAAATTCACATTTCAAATACCTACACTTCAACATTTTCAAGTCACTAAGTTACCTCCCAAGTTACCAAATTAAACTACATTCAAAATAAAAAATTCACATTCAAGTACTTACACTTCAACATTTTCAAGTCACTAAGTCACCTCATAAGTTACCAAGATTAACAAAATTCAAAATGAAAGGTTCATATTTCAAGTACCTACACTTCAACATTTTCAAGTCACTAAGACACCTCCCAAGTTACCAAACTAAACTACATTCAAAATAAAAAATTCACATTTCAAGTACCTTCACTTCAACATTTTCAAGTCACTAAGTTACCTCCCAAGTTACCAAACTAAACTACATTCAAACAAAAATTCACATTTCAGGTACCTACACTTAATCACTTTCAAGTCACTAAGTCACCTCCCAAGTTATCAAACTAAACTACATTCAAAATAAAAAATTCACATTTTCAATATTTTCAAGTCACTAAGTCACCTCACAAGTTACCAAGCTTCACAAAATACAAAATAAAAAATTCACATTTCAAGTACCTACATTTCAACATTTTCAAGTCACTAAGTCAGCTCCCAAGTTACCAAACCATTCAAAACAAAAATTCACATTCAAGTACCTACACTTCAACACTTTCAAGTCACTAACTCACCTCCCAAGTTATCAAACTAAACTACATTCAAAAAAAAAAATTCACATTTCAAGTACCTACACTTTAACATTTTCAAGTCACTAAGTCACCTTCCAAGTTACCAAACTAAACTACATTCAAACAAAAATTCACATTTCAAGTACTTACACTTCAACATTTTCAAGTCACTAAGTCACCTCACAAGTTACCAAGCTTAACAAAATTCAAAATGAAAAGTTCACATTTCAAGTACCTACACTTCAACATTTTCAAGTCACTAAGTCACCTCCCACGTTACCAAGCTTAATAAAATTCAAAATGAAAAGTTCACATTTTCAGTACCTACACTTCAATATTTTCAAGTTACTAAGTCACCTCTCAAGTTACCAAACTAAACTACATTCAATACAAAAATTCACGTTTCAAGTACCTAAAATTAATCACTATCAAGTCACTAAGTCAGCTCCCAAGTTACCAAACTAAACTACATTCAAAATGAAAAATGCACATTTTCAATATTTTCAAGTTACTAAGTCGCCTCACAAGTTACCAAGCGTAACAAAATTCAAAATGAAAAATTCACATTTCAAGTACCTACACTTAATCACTTTCAAGTCACTAAGTCACCTCCCAATTTACCAAACTAAACTACATTCAAAATAAAAATTTTACATTTTCAGTATTTTCAAGTCACTAAGTCACCTCCCAAGTTACCAAGCTTAACAAAATTCAAAATGAAAAATTCACATTTCAAGTACCTACACTTCAACATTTTCAAGTCACTAAGTCACCTCCCAAGTTACCAAACCAAACTACATCCAAAACAAATTCAAAATAAAAGTTCACCTTCAAGTTATTACACTTAATCACTTTCAAGTAACTTATTCATTTTTAGTATAAGTCAAATAATTGAACAAGTGTAATAAAGCAAATAAGTACGTCACATGTCTCTCTCATACCATATAATCATCACAAAATTCTTATAGCTTTCAAAGCCTTCTACAGCGAATAATCTCACCTTAACACAACATTTAAAGACTTCATTATAAGAAAATAGAGAGAAATCAACTTACCTTTGCTTGGCCTAAATTAAAGAAAAAGAGATAAGCGGTCATTGGAAAATAACAAAGCAATCATTTTCCCGAATTTGGATTCTGTCAAACAGTAACATCAAATTAGCTCACAGAGTAGTCAATTTACTTTTGTTCTCATTTACTTTCCCATTTCCTTTATAATAGTCAATTTGCTCCAAGTAGAAGAAATCAAGGGCAAAATGAAAAGGAAGACCAAAATAAAGTTGAGCAAAGAGAATGCAGTTAAGATAATAACTCTAAAGTTTCAAATAAGCAGAATCAGTGTCAAAATTAGGTGAAATTTTTACAATAATTCACTGGTGAGCAGAAAAACAACAGTGAAAGAAGGCGACAACAATAAATGCAACCGATAAAGACATAACTTTTTATAAATGTTTAGCCTAAGGAAACCAGAAGTATCGCCAAATTGAGGTCAGGAACTAAACTTAAACCACATCTACCTTTTGTGCTCAAAATATCTCAAAAATCAATACCCTCAGCAAACAGTAGTAGTACAAGTAAATTTCCAAGGTGATGCTGTCGAATGCTACCGTCCTCGTGAAGCTGTCGTCGCCGAGCTGTCATCACTGAGTTTCATCGTCGAGGTCGAGGTCGATTGGGTCGCGATTTAGGTCGGGTGTGTGTTGCTATGAAGAGTTGGTGGGGTGAGGGTAGGGTAACTATACAGGAAAAGGGTTATTTTGATAGGTTGGGTCAGGTCGGATTGAATATTTACTATAACAAAATTATTGACAAAATAAAATATAAGTGTTCGATTTATTTTTTAAAAAATTTACTATCGGAAAAACTATCACTTGTGGTCAATTTTTATTAAAAAGTTAAATCATATAATAAGTTATTTTATCATCACATTAACACGAGTAATATATTTCCTCAATCGTATAATAATATCAATGCATTTTACAAATTAGGATGATTTTTTGGTTAATTAGCTTTAAATACGATAATATATATACACCTCGTACTACAGCGTGTTAATCAGATAAATTATCGATTAATTAGCTCACGTTATTACAACTTCAATAATATACCCATGTCTACATTGACACAATTATATATGTATTTCCTCAATAGTACGATATCAACGTATTATTCAAAATATTTTGATATATAGATTCAGTTATCTAGCTTTTGATTTCTGCATACGTCACTACACGGTATATACGTATATATACATATATTCGATTGGCTATAAGCTTTCAAATATGTACTATATACATCACATACACAATTTTACTACCCCATAATAATATACAAGGTATTTCATATATACTCAGATGAATTTCGGTTAGTTTATCTTATGTCATTATAACTTCACTACATAATATATATATATATATATATATATATATATATATGTGTGTGTGTGTGTGTGTGCGTGTGTTTGTGTGTGTGTGTGTGTATACTCTATATTTACCTATGCATACACACACATATACACACTATCGACTATCAAATTCTAAATACGAACTATATACATCAGATACATACACGAGTATATTACCCCGTAATATAATGCAACGTATTTCATATACATACTTTGATGAGTTATCGATTATTTTGATTAGATTACATTAATATAACATCAACGTAAAGTATATTATTACTTCGATCATGTCAAATGAAGGTATTCATTATGTTTGAATAAATTCTGCTAGTTTTTTACTACATCGTTCATCGATCGATCACTACATCATACATATTTATATTTATATATATCAATTCTTGAATACGTACTATATACATCACATCCACAAGTATGTTACCTTATAATACAACACATTCATTATATTATGATGAATTATCGGTTATATATGTACGTTACATTATTGTAACTGCAATAGTAGCATAATACTGTAACCTCAACTGTATGATATAGACATATTCATTATACATAGATTATGTTTAACGTCATTTAACGTATATACAAAGAAAATTTTTAATTTTATATATTGAAACATAAGTAAAAGATAAAGATTATGTTTAACGTAATTTATTTATTTTATTTGATATATTTCTTATTATTATATTGGTTATCGACTACGTGTGACCAGTGTAATTTTTAAAAATAATATATTTGATTTTACATATATTTATTTTTTAATAAAAACCAACAACAAGTGATCTCTTTTTTAAAATATTTATTTTTTTAATATAAAAGCGACCACAAGTGGTCGATTTCTTAAATAATTTTCTTTTCTATTTTTTTAATTCCCAAATCGACCACTTGTGGTCTCTTTTATAAAATATTTTAAATTTTATTTTGAATATAAAACCAACCACAAGTGATCGCTTTTTAAAACTAGTTTTCAATTATATTTTTTAAATAAAACCAACCACAAGTGGTCAGTTTTCTAAATAATTTAAAAAAATTAATTCCAAAACCAACCATTTGTGGTCACTTTTATAAAATATTTTAAATTTAATTTTAAAAATAAAACCAACCACAAGTGGTCACTTTTCAAAAATATTTTTTAATTATTTTTTTAAATTAAACCGACCACACTTGTGGTCGGTTTCCTAAATAATTTTTTTTATTTTTTTAATTCCAAAACCGACCACTTGTGGTTGCTTTTATAAAATTTTTAAATTTAATTTTGAAAATAAAACCGACCACAAGTGGTCGCTTTTTAAAAATAGTTTTTAATTATTAATTTTAAATAAAATCGACCACAAGTGATTGGTTTTTTAAAATTATTTTCAGGCAAAATTTTTAAAAAGAAATAATAATTAATATAAAAATTATTGGAATGATTATTTTGGAATTTTAAAATATAAAAGCGATCACGTGTGGTCGACAACAATAACAACAACAACAACAACAACCCAGTATATTCCCACATAGTGGGGTCTGGGGAGGGCAAAATGTACGCAGTCCATACCACTACCTTCGAAGAAGTAGAGAGGATGTTTCCGATAACCCCCAGCTCAAGACAAAGGACAGTAGACAAAAACATCAAAAGCGAGCAACATGATAAAATAACAGAGATACGACATCCACAAAAGTAAAGTACATTAACAAACCAAGGACCCCCCTCCCCCAACCCTTGAGCTACCAACCAAGCTACACCAAACCCTCGTAGCTACAAACTACGACTCGACCACACACCTTAGCCCTCTATCTTAATACTTTTCCTCCATACCTTCCTATCGAGGGTCATGTGCTCAGTAAGCTGTAACTCTTTTATTTCACATCTAATCACTCCTCTCCAGTACTTCTTCGGTCTATCCCTACCCCACTTGAAACCCTCCAAGGCCAACCTTTCATACCTACGAACTAGGGCATTCGTGACCCTTCTCATCACATGACCAAACCATCTCAACCTCACTTCCCGCATCTTATTCTCCCCCGATGTCACTCCCACCTTCTCTAGAATAATTTCATTTCTAACCATGTCATCCCTCGTAAATCCACACATCCAATGCAACATCCTTATTTCCGCTTTTAGTTTTTTAAAATTATTTTTTTAAAAAAATAAATCCGACTACATGTGGTCGCTTTTATTGTGACCATAAGCTGTGATCGGAAAAATAGTTTTTTTAGTAGTGAGTCTATGCTAGCGGTATACAAAAGTTTAAGTATGCGCTCTATGATGTCAATCATACACTTTATCAGTTATGACAATGCATATTCAGATTTCATACAATAATACAGTTTGATAAAAACAGAATCAGTGCAGAATCCTAACAACTTTCATAAAATAAAAAAAGGTTTTTTATATCATTCCGACGATCATTTAACTCTCTTGTTTCTCAAATAAAAAAAGTCTTAAACATTAGCAATATTAGCATTCAAATATCTTTTATTCATCATCATAATATTCTTTCAATATTAACACTTCTTGTTTTCTCCTTCTTCATTGTCTGCTGCTAAAAATAATTCTATCAGTGTCAATTCATAGAGCACAGTCAACTAACAGAAAAAATTCAATGCTCAAATGAAAAAGTCAAAATAACTAAGAATTACCCCACCATCAAACAGTTTACCACATGAAAATACCAGAACTAAACCAAAATTCAACAACGTGATGACGAAAAAATTTCAATCAAACATTCGGTATCAAAACTCAACTATTTCTACAAATCAAACTAATTAGCTATTAATGTTTCATTTTTCACTATTTCATCAATCATATTTTACAAAAATTTCATACACCTAAAAATTAATTTTAATCTAGGGCATTGTTATTTTTTAGACCATAAGTCTACGGGCAGAAACAGGTCACTGCTTGAATCAAATAGCCAAAATAACTCGTAAAATAATAATTATCCCATCATTCAACACCGCAGTGCTCAAAAAATACCAGAGCTAAATCAAAACTCCTTAACAAAAATTTTAAAATTCAACACCATGATGACGAAAAGATCTGTCGAAACTACCGAACCAAAAATCAACCATTGTTTCGGAATCAAGTTAATTACTTAAAAAATTCACATATTTTAACTATTTAAACAACCACATTTGAAAAAAATCATATACTACATCACTACGAAACGGTTAACAATAAAAACCAATAAAATGAATCTACAAATAATTGAAACTTGATTTTAACTAACCTTACAATACAAAAACGAGCTCTTTGCCACTAGAGAAGAAGAAAAATAAAAATGGAGTTTGGGAGAAATTTTTTAGAGTACTTGAAGTTAAAGAGGAGAGAGAAAAGTGATTTTGTTTAATATTGGAAAAGTGAAGGGTGTTAAGTGTATTATATTAAATTTTAAAGTTGTAAAAATGATGAAATGGTCCCTTAGCCCACGTGTGGGCCTCAATTTTATAACTTTTCCCCGAAAATGGATGGGTATATGACAAAATAGTTTTGTCAAATTTCTACCTTGCCAATTTTTTCCCTACTTAGTCATGTGTCAATAAATCTTTCGAATCCGAGCTATATTTTTTGAAGAACTCTCTCTTTTTTTGCCAATTCAATCCATACTAGATCTAATATATATTTCCAACTCTAGGTGGGAAAGGGATTTCAGATTCAGAAAAGTCACTGATCTTTCCTCCGTAAGGAGTAAACGACAAGTCTGGTGGATTTTGGCCTTGTTGATTCATTAGTTTCCATAGACCTTGGAGACCATATATTGAAATAGGGTGTTGGACATAGTCTGATTTCCTTTTGAAGTATACGTATCCTGCCAGATCTTTGATTTTCCTATCAAGTAAAGCATCAAGTGATGTTCCCACAGGAAACCAAGAATAGAGTACAGATTCAATCCAACTCAGCTCTATGCAATCTTCTTTTACTAACCCTAATTCTGGAAAGCTCTTTTTCATTTTGCGGAGGAGTTCATTGACTCCTCCCACGAACATAGTTATAAAAGAGACGTAGACAGTCCTTTTACCACGCAGAAATGAAGATTCCCTACTAGTCAAGAACAACCTAAGGCCGAGATTGGTATCAACTTTGTCTATGATATGTTGCCACTTATAAACTAGTTGGGTTTTATTTTGTTCCAAGGTTCGTGTCACATTGAATGTAGTCACCTTTTCTGGAATATCGAGTAAATTCACCTTCCATGAAACAATGAGACCAAAGCTAGTCCCTCCACCTCTTCTAATAAACCAAAAAAGATCCTCACCCATTGATTCTAGATCATGGATTTTTCCATTGGCATCGATTAATTTAGATTGATTTTTTAATTTAATTATTTTCTTCCACCAACCCCAAAACATGTGATTCTCCATTTAAATCATTTTTAATTTAATTATTTTATTCCACCAGCCCCAAAACATGTTATTATCTGTTTAAATCATTTTTAATTTAACTATTTTTATTTCAAACTACAAACTACTAATGACCCATCGATTCACATAGTCTAGGATCGACTACTATGTTCGTTCGATGACTGATGGAGTATAAGATCGATGATAGACTATATATAATTTTTTATTCTTCATGAATTTAATTGTCAATCTATAGCCGTGTTAATTGAACAAGGAATAAATATTTGAAAAATTGTCTGTTCAGAAGAATAACCAACACAGAAAGAAACAACCACAAAAAAAGAGGAAAAACAAAATTTTGAAACTGAAATACTTATATTCAACTTGTTCATTGCATTACATTCATGTTCATCAAAAAAGGCAAAATAGAAGAAGCTTTCTTTTACGAAAATCCTACTAAGAAAGCCTCTTCAGCAATGAATAATACAAAAAAAACTTAAAAACATAATCATTCATAAAAACCTAAACTAAATTAGGGGGATGGTAGGGGGTGATGTAGTCGTTGCCATCCATTCCAAGTCTCTTCAGAATTGCCTGAAGAAAACGAGCAATACATCGAATCTCACGCTCCAAGTACACTCAGTCTTTGCCTAGGCCGTGAAAAAGCCAATCAAAATCATTATGAATTCATAATAGCAGCAGATCATAGTGACGAGGAGGAACTCGTCTGATTAGGCATAGGGTAATTCGGCGACCAGGCATAATTTCAATTTTGGTGAAGAAGATTAGGGTTTATGATGTTTCCGGTTTAGGAATAACTGAATGCTTACATAGAAATAAGCATTGTACTTATAGACCTATAGAATGTATCCTTTTATATTCCCAACCAATGGTCAGTTGACGCATGTGGGAATAAAAAACGCTTGGCTTGCGTATACCAGCAGTATTTATTGAGAACAGATGTGTTTGTAGCTTTTAATTAATTGGAAACAGGAAACAACGATTCAACGCATTGATTAGAGAGATATGGCAGTAGAAAGACCCGCATAGCGTGTTTGATGAGTAATCATATAACTAATACATAATATTTAATACACCGTGTAAAATATATACCGTAGAATTATGTTGTCAACGTAGATAAAATTTTAAGTTGATTACAACTGAACGTTAAATTTTATAGAAATGCACACTTATCCCCCAATACAGTAGCTTTACAACTGAAGAAAAAAAGCCTATCTAAGGTTTGTTGGCCATGCTACATGTGATTCTTTTGTGCCCAAATTTCTTGCATATTGAACACCTATTCCTCCTTTTGGACTTGAATATCTCACTGACGCCCTTAACGCATTTGACTTTCTTCCTTCCGAGTTTGGGATTGTAGGGGGGTAGAGAAATATTAGTGTCCTGCAATTACTATGGCACCGTTCATTCGGCCTCTGAATGGACAACGTTAATAGCTTTTGAGTATGCAAGGAGGTAAGTTTTACCTTTATAAATTAGCGACGAGTACTCATAAATGGAGTTAACATAACCTTTGCCATTGCCATCTTTGCTCGCAAAGCTGCCATGGCATGTCCGCACGATATTTTCTCCAAGTCAAATTTTCGATAAGAACAACCCCTCTCCAAGAGATTGACCTTGGCAGTAACACCATAGCCAAACACCGTGAATTAGTCGAGACCCCCGTTTGCATTAGTCACATACAAAAAATTGCTCGCACTCTGATTATCCCTTAGGATCTTTTCCGCACAAGGCAATAATTTGTTGATTTTACAGTCGACAAAGGCATGTCGCTCCCTAAATTTTTCATCAATTTCTTTAGCAATTGAATTGAATATGTGCGACATGGGGTACTCTCACTCATCCATCAACACTGAGTTAGGTGACTCGGTGATGTGTGTGGTCATTACATCATAAACTATTGCCCGGGAAGTGTGCTCTACTCCATTTTTTAAAGCCAAGCATATTTTCAAGGACATGTACTGCCTCAGGGCAATTATTCTTCAATTCTGCAAAATGCTCGCTAAACTCATCAAGAGAATAAGCCTTTTACGTGGCGTAGAATAGATAAAGATGCTCTCCACAGTGTTGATTTACACGAAGATTTTCAGCGACGTGCCTCATGCAAAGTCCATGATGTGCATGACTGTAAACACGGGAGAAAGCATTGGCAATGCTAATATGCCTATCGAAGATGATACATAGATCTGGTTCATCTTCTACTATAGACTTCAACTTCTCGAAGAAGAAGGTCCAAGAAGCATCATTCTATTTATCCACGACACAAAACGCAATTGAAAAGATATAATTTTTGGTGTCCTATTCAACAGTATTCAGTAACATAACCTTGTACTTGCCATACAAATGTGTGCCATCGACGGCAATTACCTTTATCATATGGGCATATTCCCCGTATGCAAGCTCCGAATGCTAATAAGTAGTAAACGAATGATCCATCCATCTGATTTACCATGATAGAGTAAGAAGACTCGGAATTCAATAACTCCACCATGTGGAAAAAAGTTGGCAAACAAGCATATCCATGCTCCGGTGTGCCACGAATAATGTTCTTCGTAATTACACTTTCTTTCCAACACATCCAATAGCTTGCATTGCAATGCATCTCCTTAAACATAATCCTTTGAATTTCTCTTATGCTTGGATCTTTACCATTCCAAAATTTATTTACGCATAGTAAAGCAATCAATTCGGACGAGATTCTCTTATGCCTGCAGGTGGCGTGTTCAACACCGCACGTGTGTAACCCGACATACTTGTATATGTGAAATCTGTCCGACGTTTCATACTTCATTGCCTGCTACAACAGGCCACAACCACGAGATACACATTTCACCTTCAATAATTTAGTGTAACTCTTCTCCATACAATAATCAAAAGACTGCCTCACCACTGCTCCATCTAGTAGCATTTTGAGCTCTTTCTTGTCAGCGAATGTTTGATCACAATAGAAATTGGTTCCATCGGCGAAGGAATGTCCTGGTTGTGATCCTGTTCCACAGTCTTCTTCCACATCTTGCGACTCTAATGAAATGTTTTTCATATGCATATAATCATCTTCCATATTAATTAGATGATCGCCATCGTTATCATAATTATTCAAATCGTCATCGACTGTCGGGTGCTGGGGTGGGGGTGGTGATAAATTCAGTTGTCCTTCAAAGAACCTCTCAACTACATTTATCTTTAAAATAGGCCTAAAGTCATCTGCTCAACCTCCATCGTGTACATCAACACACGTACATCATATTTATGATCGTAGGATTCACTTTTTTCCTTGAACGCATTAGATAACTAATCACCATGTCGATAGGTGCGCAATCTAGAGCCCCGTTCTGCATTACGCTTGCAACCAATTCGTTGTATGAACCGTTGTGGCGAACAGCAATGGGAACTGTCACCTCGGTAAAAGATCTCTATTTTCAACATTTGGGAGTCTCCACCCATTCTCTCATGAATCACCAGAAACCAGAACAAATTCTACAATAGACATCCTAGAATTATGCTTTGGTCAACGGTCAATTATGCTTATGGTCTATGTCGGGATATATGCATGATTGATGACTGACAATGAAGGGTCGATGACTGGAAACATATTCGTACAAAAACCTTGAAATTGCAAATATTGCTTCTAATCAACGATCGTTGGGTTTATGGAATAGAGAAATGAACTTGGAGTCGTCTGAGCTACTGTAATGTACATTCTAAAGTAGTTTTGAGTAATGTGAGTGATTTAAAGCTTTTTAACAATGGTGGGAAGTGTGTTTGACAAGATAGCAAACAAATGGGGTAACAATGAATGCAATGGACAAGCTTATGATGTTTGTGGACTGATTTAGAGTTGATTATCGAAAAATAACTCCGAAAAAGTGGCTGGAATCAGAGCTTTTTGGAGGGAAAGAACCTTCTATTTTAAGCTTTTGGAATTTTTTTAAATTATTTTTGGAAACCTAGATATTTTTGTATTATATAATGGTGAATGATGAAGTGGGTTGAAGTGTATTATTAGAAACTTGTGGATGAATTTGTTAAGTTAAAAATATTGGGTTAAAGTGGATTATTACAAAACTTGTGGGTGAATTTGTTGAGTTGGAAAAGTTATTGATGATGTGGATTAAAGTGGGTATATGACAAATTTTTAAAAACTTGTATCTAAATGACAAAATAGTTTTCAAAAGCTCCTTTTTGGCATGAAAGCCCTAGTTGCGACGAAGGCTAGCTATTTTTATGTTGTATACCTTCCAACGTAAGGGTGACCATCTTAGTCGCTAGATACCAAATATTATAGCAAAATTATCAAAGTTTGATATTGTAATTTTGATATTATTGTATCTTATAGGAGTATGATTTTTGATATATATTTTCTTTATAAATTTTGTATTTATAAGAAAGATATCGAAATATGGAGTATCATACAGAAGTATATAATTATATATAGTAAAATCTTTTTAAATTAATACTCAACAAATTAATAAACTCTGTAAAATATTTTTCTTCGATTTTAACTTGGGCTAGTGGAAAAGATTACCGATTTTAATAAGATAATAAGTTAATATAATTTTGAAAAACTCCTATACAAATATATCGTCCCACTAATATTATAACCTAATAATTTATTAAAAACACAAAAATATCTAAGACAGTTCAGTGAAATAGGATTCTAGTGTTTTTTTTTTTAAATTTTAATCTAGTTGAAGCTCATCTTTAACTTTTCTTATTGTATCCAAAAGCTTCGATGTTATATTGTCAAAGTGCAAAAAAAAATTGTGAACAGTTCTAGATGCGCTACGTACATCCCTCTGAGTAACTAGTTCTAAAGGTATTGTGTCGTTTTCAACTTCATCATCAACACTATTTTCTCCTGTGGTATCCACAATAATCCAACAGGCTATTGACATTCATTTTATAGCGATAATCTAAATCATTAATCATGACTTCAAGTTCATTAATGTCGTAAGACAAGTTCATATATAAATTAGTAAAATACTCAAAATTACTCCTCTACCTTAATCTTGAAAGCATTCTTTAAATTAATAAATATTAATGTATTAATTAGATAATATTTTTATAAAATAATAATATTTTATGGTCCAACAATATTAATTTAGAGATATATGTATGTATTATCTGACAAGCCAACCCAGCATAGAAGCTACACATACAGCATAAAAGTAGCTGGCTTTCGTTGCAACTAGACCGCGTCAAAACTCGAAACTATATATATATCCCTCATTGGAAGTTATATATATAAAACCCTTATTGAAAGCTATACAACATATATAAAAGAATATAATAATATAACCCTTATTGGAAGCTATATATATATAAAACCCTTATTGGAAGCAATACAGCATATATAAAACTAACCGGCATTCGTAGAACAAGACTGCGTCAAAACCATATATATATATATATATATATATAACCCTTATTGGAAGCGATACAACACATATATAAAAGTAACTGGCATTCGTAGAACTAGATTGGTCAGTGGCGGATTCAGAATTTAAGAGTTGTGGGTGGTTGGGAGGTTCAAAAATTTGTATTGATGTCAAAAGCTTTAAGGCTCTGCTTAAAAATTAAAATACTCATCTATATTCTTGATTTAGTGTATGCTTATCAAAGTCTTACACCAATTTTATATATTCTAATATAATTATACCTAATTTATCTCAAATTTATTGAGTGCTATAATTTATATCTATATCTATAATTATAATTATAATTATAATTATAATATACTAAAAGTGTGAAGACCCTTAAAAAAGTTATTTGAACTTTTTACCCTTTATTAAAACACTCTTCTTTAAACAAAACTGTCTTTCACTATATTTTTTAATTTATTATTTAATTATTTTACTGTCTTTTCACTAGATTTTTTAATTTATTATTTAATTATTTTTTACTATATTAACTAGACATCTTAAAATATATGGTAAGAGAATTAATTAATATTTTCCTTTTTATTAGACTTCCTAAAATATATGGTAGGAAAATTAATTTTAATTTTCCTTTCTACAGTTTAATTAGAAAAATACTCTTAAAATAGGACTCTATTAAGGAAATACTTCTATAAATATTGAGATGTATGTTAAACTAGAGAACAAACCGGTTAATCTATTGGGAGAATATGATTGATGCTCATCTAACTTGATTCAATTGCATGTCTAAATTGGTGGATGCTTGATTCGGTCGGCTTTGAAGAATTTCTTGTGTAAAGGTTAGGTTTAATTATATTGTTTTAATATCTTTATTATCTTATTGTTTTATTTTAATTTACAGATGCTAGATGAATGTGGGTTGGCTTAGAAAAAAAAATTTGAGGTAAAGGTTAGGCTTAATTGTATTATCATAATATCTCTATTAGTTTGTTATTTTGTGGTAATTTACAGTTCGTAGATGAATCTCGATCGGCTTTGAGAAATTTTTGTGTGTAAAATTTAAATTTAATTGTATAGTTTTGATATCACTTTTATCATATTGTTTTGTTGCAGTTTACAGGTGATAGATAAATGTTGGTCGGATTTGAGGATTTTTTTTTATGTAAAGGTTAGGTTTAATTGTATTATTTTGATATCTCTATTATAGTATTATTTTGTTATTGTTTACAGGTGGTAGATGAGTGTTGGACGATTAAAAATATTTTTGGTAAAGGTTATGTTTAATAAATAAATTCTCCAATCTTTACATACTCAAAAGATATTAAATTTAATTATTATATTCATCTTTATTATTTAAATAAATATCCTATTTAGTGTAATATTTGAACTCATTAAAGTGAGGTACACGTGCAAGGGGTGTACACCTAAACTAACATATATATATATATATATATATAAAGTGTGAAGACCTTTTGAAAAGTGATTTGAACTTTTTACCCTTCATTAAAAGATTCCGTAATAGACAAAATTGTCTTTTTATATTTTTTTCTTCAATTTTTAATATTGAATATTGACTATAATAAATATATATAAAAAAAAAATGGAGAAGATTTTCTACTTTTAATTGAATTCTTAAATTTATGGCAATAAATTGTTAAAGAAAATCCAACTTCAAAAAAATTATTACATAAGAAAAGTTTCTATATAAGGTAAAGTTCTAAATATTTCTAAAAAAATTGGGAAACTATTTTACATAAAATAGGTTAAGACTCCTGAAAGAAGAAGAAGAAAAAAATCTTCCAAAAAATAAATGAAATTCGTGTACCCCAATTAAAAAAGGTAAGTTGATTTCAAACAAACAAAAAAAGAGGTTTTTTTTTTGTTTTTAAGGATAGGATTATTATTTTTTTATTATAATATTTTAGTGTAGGAGTCTTTATATTTCTTTCCTTTTTCTAATTTTACAAGTCCATTTTTAAGTTTATGCGCATACATTATTTGGGTAATAAAATTTGTGGCTTTGAAATTTTTTTTAAAAAAGATTAGATTTAATTGTATTATTTTGATGTCTCTACTCTCAGTTTTTTTGTGTGTGTGTGCAAAGGTTATATTTAGTTGTATTATTTTGATATCACTATTGTTGTATCATTTTGTTGTAGTTGACAGGAGGTAGATGGATGTCGATTGACTTTGAGGAAAATCTTTTGCAAAGGTTAGGTTTAATTGTATTGTTTTGATATCTCTATTATCGTATTATTTTACCGCAGTTTACAGGTGGTAGATAAATTTTGATTGGCGTTGAGAATTTTTTTGCATATATGTTAGATTTAATTAAATAAATTCTCCATCTTTATATGTTCAAAAGATGTTGAATTTACTTATTGTATTCTTCTTTATTATTTAAATAAATATTCTATTTAGTGTAACATGCAAACTCATTAAAGTGAAGTACACGCGCGAGGCGCGTACACCTAAACTAGTGTATATATACATATATACATATTAGTATTGTTACAAAATTGACTATTGTACTTAGATGTGGAACTCTGAAGGCTCTATCTTAATTGAAATGTCCATTTTCTATAATTGATTAACAAAGGAAATTGCATGTTTGTACTTTCTTTAATATTTCTACATGTGTAAGGTGATAGCATGGTACAATTAAGACAATTCTTATAAAGTGGAAGTCATATTTCTTTATTGTAGAAATATAAGTAAGTTAAAGTTTTATGATCACCAATTACCGTATTGCAAAATATCAAAATCAAACTTTAAGATACCAAATCATACAAAATTATACTATTTTGATATGATAATGAAATAATAATTATAAAAATTGAATATCGTACCATATATCGCACCCCTAGCTTCCTAGTCCTATAGTTTTGTTTCAAGAATTCAATTATTCGAAAAAGTTTTAACCTACTTTGCTATTTTTACAAGACAAAACAACAATTCTTACAAGTACCAAATTTTCTCATATAATTGCAATGACAGTATTTGCCTAAATTAAAGTACGGGAGAGGGCAAAAAAGGGTAAAAATTTATGCGCACCGAGTTTTTGCACCCAATTCAATTAAGCTAATCACAGAAGACAAATTATAATTTATTAGGAATCTTATTTAAAATAAAGAAAGTTCAAAAAAAATACTAAGTACTTCTTAATATAAAAGGAAGGTAAGCATTAAATACGACTTATTGTAGATAAGTATTATACAAATTACAATAACCCAATTAGCTGTACCCATCGGGTTCCGCTGTTTCAAGGCGGGTCTACCACGATTAGTTTGACGGGGCCCTGAAGATGCGGCCGATTTGTAATGCCTCTTGTGGCCCTGCTGGGACTCGAAATAGCGACCTAAAGGACTTTGTCCTTAGGCCTTTACTAGCCGAGAAACCCCTCAGGGTTAATTACAATATAACTACGATAAACTGTTAAAACATAAGTAATTTTTTTTCCCATACAAAATTTATAATCTTCTCGTAACATGTAACCGTTCTTTTAGCATCGACAAGAACTTCTGATAATATAATTCCCTTCCTCTTGCTTCTTCTTCAAGCATTGAGAAAATGTTGGGGAGGTCATGGGATAGTCTTCAATACAGGCTCAGGCTCTGCTTCTTCCCCTTACCTTTATCCTTATATAAACTCTATATAAAGGAAGTGTAGTCAAATTTTTTTCTGTTAATCTTTTGATTTGTTTTATTAATGTTATAAAGGGTAAGTGCTTTTCTTCTTTTCTAATGTTAAAATATAATGTTTATATTCTTTTTCAAAAATTAGCAAATTTAAATAACAAAATTTCAATTGTAGATGGAAAAAGCAGTTTTGAGTAAAGTCTCTAGCTATCACACTTGGTATTACTAATATAATTTTCTCTATTTTAGATATATGCAAATGCACTAGTTAACTATGGTTAAAAATAAAAATTCATTGTTAAACAAAATGAACATGTCATTTGTTTATTGATTAGATTTAAATACGCAGGTAATTTTTTTCCCGTGAAATTAATTTATACCATCAACCAAACATAACATAAATCTGATACCAAACTTATTTTTGAGATATCTCATCTTATCTCATTTGATATGTGATATTGTGATTATATAAATTATTCCAAGGATTATAAACCTAGAAATATAATTCCAAAATAGTTTAGTCCAAGTACCAAATGATCCATAAATATATAGTGTTATGATTTGCTCCGCCAATTGAGTTTGAATTACTACTTTCACAAAATAGATATTTCCACTCTATCTGGGGCAGTTAGATTTTCATTCTTAAAAACACACAAACAAATTATGGGTTGAGGAAAAAAAATCTACTTAATCTATGTTTTGTTTACGATATCGAATACAGGGAAATAATATCAGAATCGCCATATAATTACAATAACCAAAACATATACATCTTACACAATCTTTGGAGCATCATGGCTCCATTTATTTTTCAATACAAATATTGTAACATATACGTAAAAGAACTATGTGAAAAGCCTCATTTTCAGACAAATGACTAAGCATAAGACAATAGAGGAGGAATACTTTGTTCATTCCTAAAGAAATTTGTTGGATCAAATTTAGTCTTCACTTTCACCAATCTATCAAAGTTGTTCTTGAAATATTTCTCCCCCCAAATTTTTGCTTGTGCATAGCTTGTGTTTCCTTTGTTGTTCACTCCCAAATCAAGATCTCTATAGTTGAAATATGCAGCTCTAGGAGACTTGGATACATACTTAGTCATATATCGATAAATCTTTCGAATCCGAGCTATATTTTTTGGAGAATCCTTTCTTTTTTGCCAATTCAGACCATACTGGATCTGATATATATTTCCAGCTCTATGTGGGAAAGGGGTTTCAGATTCAGAAAAGTCACTGATCTTTCCTCCGTAAGGAGTAAACATCAAGTCTGGTGGACTTTGGCCTTGTTGATTCATTAGTTTCCATAGACCTTCGAGACCATCTATTGAAATAGGGTGTTTGACATAGTCTGATTTCCTTTTGAAGTATACGTATCCTGCCAGATCTTTGATTTTCCTATCAAGTAAAGCATCAAGTGATGTTCCCACAGGAAACCAAGAATAGAGTACAGATTCAATCCAACTCAGCTCTATGCAATCTTCTTTTACTAACCCTAATTCTGGAAAGCTCTTTTTCATTTTGCGGAGGAGTTCATTGACTCCTCCCACGTACAGTGTTGTAAAAGAGACGTAGACAGTTCTTTTACCATGCAGAACTGGAGATTTCCTACTAGTCAAGGACAACCTGAGGACGAGATTGTTATCAACTTTGTCTGCGATATGTTGCCACTTGTAAACTAGTTGAGTTGCATTTTGTTCTAAGGTTCGTGTCACATTGAATATAGTCACCTTTTCTGGAATATCGAGTAACTTCACCTTCCATGAAACAATGAGACCAAAGCTAGTCCCTCCACCTCCTCTAATAGCCCAAAAGAGATCCTCACCCATTGATTCTCGATCATGGATTTTTCCATTGGCATCGATTAATTTAGCATCAATAATATTATCTACAGCAATACCAAATTTTCGAGACAACATGCTATAGCCTCCACCACTAAAGTGTCCACCAACACCAACAGTAGGACAAACCCCAGCAGCAACGGCCAACTTTTTACTTTTTTCGGCGACCCTATAGTATACTTCCCCTAGGATCGCGCCAGATTGAATCCAAGCAGTCTTGTTTTCAGTGTCAATGGAAATTGATCTTAGGTTTCTAAGATCAATAATGACAAAAGGGATATCCGAAATGTATGAAAGTCCCTCATAGTCATGTCCACCACTTCGAATTCTGATTTGTAGGTCATGTATCTTAGAGCAATATATAGCTGCCTGAATATCAGACTCATTTAGGGGAGTGATAATAATTGAAGGTTTGAGTTTGGAGGTTAACCTTAGGTTAGTCGAAAAAGAGTTCAAAATTGTGGAATATGATGAATTATTAGGAGTGTGGATGACTTGTGATATTGAGTTTGAGTTGACAGTATGATGAGAAAGGCATTCAAGAAAGTCAACATGGGAACTGGCCGAGTTAGCCCATGATAATGAAAGCCAAATTGAAAGAAGGAGAAAGATGATTGGCTTCTTGAAAGTAATCATGATTCCTCGTTGAAATATTTGATGATGGAAAAATGGAAACAAAGAGCTTCTATTTATAGTATTGGCTTGGGAGTAATAATAGAAGCTTAGGTAGTGTTTGGTATGAAGGAAATATTTTTTATAGCTAATGTTTTGGAAAATAAGTTTAGTGTTCCGTAAGTAAGCGAAAAATGTTATTGCAATAGTATTTACATATTTCCTCATATTTTTGGAGCTTGTTTTCCTAGAATAAATATTTTCTAAAAATTCTATCCAGCTAAACATGAAAAAATAAGAAAAAAATTTTAAAAAAATATACTTCTTTCATACCAAACACACCCTTAGTTTCAAATCCTAAGACCATCTAGTATAGAATAATATTAATGTTTTCATATTATCCTTATTAAATAACCAAACAAAGTAATAATTATAATCGTATTTAAAATTATAATTTCAAAATATTATTAATAAAATTAACTTAATAAAATATATTAATGATTTTCTGAATTAAAGGATGTGTCAGATCAACACGATTTAAATAATAGGACAACGAAGGAAGTAAACGTTATGCGGATTATCTGTGACATTTACTCTTAATAGTTTTTGCATGTTCAAGTTGACTTTAGAGACTTGTTTTCTTAAATTTGTAAGCTTTGACTTTTGAAGAAGTCTAGTTGCTACGAAAGCCAGCTACTTCTATGCTGTATACTTTCCAATGCGTAAGGGTGGGCATATTATATACTACCAAATATTACACTATCAAAATTATAATTTAATTTGATATGTATTTTTTAAATATTTTATATTTATAAAAAAATATTAAAATATTGTGTACCATACAAAAGTATATGATTTTATATATAGTAAAAAAGAAATTAATAGACTTTATTGATTTCGACTTGGGCCAGTGAAAAAGATCACCAATTTTGATAAGATTATAAGTTAATATATTTTTGAAAAGTCCATATATAAATATATGGTCCCATTAATATCATAAATTAATAATTTTTTAAAATTACAAAAAATATCTAAGATAATTTAGTGAGCTCCACCATGCTCACCGTGCGTCTTGTGCTATTAAAGCGATTTAGGAACTCATGCTCCAATTGCTCCCAGCTATGGATGGAGTTAGGCTCGAGGTCTGTACACCAATCGAAGGCGTTTCCCTTTAGGGTACGAATAAACTGTTTGACAAGATAGTCACCATAAGCTCCAACATTATTACATGTCTCAACAAAGTGTGTGACATATTGTTTTGGGTTCTAATATAATTTTGATTTTTTGTTGTTAAAATTTAAATTTAGTTAAAGATCATCTCTTAATTTTTCTTATTGCATCCAAAAGTTTCAGTATTGTCTTCTCGAACTGCACAAAAGAATTGTGAAGAGTTCTAGATATGATAAGTGCATCCTTACGAGTAACTGGTTCCAAAAGCATTGTATTGTTTTCAACTTCATCGTCAATACTATTTTCTTCGATAATATCCATAATAATTCAACAAACTATTGACATTCATTTTATGGCGGTAACCGAAATCATTAATCATGACCTCGAGTTCATTAATACCGTAAGATAAGTTCATAAATTAGTAAAATACTCAAAATCACTCCTCTACCTTAAATCTTGAAAATAATCTTTAAATTAATAAATATTAATTTGTTAGTCAAATAATATCTCTATAAAATAATAATATTTTATGAACCAACAATATTAATTTAGGTATATATGTATTATCAAACATGCTAACCCTTAATGGAAGTAGGGGTGGGCATGGTACGGTATTTTAAATTTCGATAAAGTAAATTTGGTTTTCAGTATCTAAAAGAACAATACTGTTACCATAACAAATTAGTTCGGTTCGGTATTTTTAAATTCTATTTCGGTATTTTATGGTATGGTAATTTGGTAACCATACTTTATTTGATTTCTAATTACATATATTCATATAGAAAAACTATAACTTTAAATTTAAAAAATGTCTCAATCATGTTAAGGCTAAAAACTATCTTTGTTAATCAATTACACAAAAATAACATTTCAATCACAATTGAATAGTCCGAGATGCAAATTCTGAACAACATTACCTAAACGTAAGCATAGTACTCCTAAATAATAAGCTTCCCAAAAAATTTATTTCTGAATAAAAGTTACTTTTATGTTCAATTGACTAATGGATGATATATAAATATATTTAATAATCTTAAATATAATATATATATATATATATATGGGTTTTATATGTTATTAAAAAACTTCGGTGCGGTATACTGTATTTCGGTATTTATTATATAAATACCAAATGCCAAAATAATTTAAAATTTTTACCAAATACCATAATATCCATACCGCGGTATAAAAAATTTCAAGATCTAGTATTTGGTATATACCATACCATGCCCACCCCTAAATTGAAGGCTAAACATGCCGCATAAAAGTAGCTTAAATTCGTTGCAACTAGGCTTCGTCAAAAGCCAAAACTACCCCTCTCTCTCTCTATATATATATGCCCTTATTGGAAGCTATATATAACAGATATATAAATGTAACTGTTATTCGTATTAGGTAGAACTAGACTGCGTCAAAGTCAAATATATATATATACACACTCACAACACCCCTTCCCCCGCCCCTCCTTATTGGAAGCTATATCTATAATAATAATAATATATTAAAAGTGTAAATACATCCTTCAATAAAATACTTTTTTTTTTAGATAAAATTATCTTTTCACTATTTTTTTAATTTATTATTTAATTATTTTTTATTATATTAACTAGACTTCCTAAAATATATGATAGGAGAATTAATTAATATTTTACTTTCTACTAGACTTCCTAAAATACATGGGACTCCTAAAATATATGATAGGATAATTAATATTTTCGTTTCTACTGTTCAATTAGAAACATACTCCTAAAATAGGACTCTATTAACGAAATATTTCTATAAATATTGAGATGTACTTTAAATTAGAGAACAAATCAATTTGTCTTTTTGGAGAATATGATTAATGCTCATCTAACTTGATTCGATTGCATGTCTAGATGGTGGATGTTTGATTTTCTAACCCTCAACTTCTTCACTATCTTTGTTAGCATAATAGAATTCAACATGTGTGTGTATGTATATATATATATATATATATATTATTATTTTTTTGTTTTCATTCAAAATCATTCTTTAGGGTCAAAATTTTCGCTCAGACAAGAATTAGTTGGATCAAAATCGAAGTTTTGTGATCACTATTATATTTTTTTTATAATTTACAAGTCGTAGATGAATGTCGGTTGATTTTGAAGAATTTCTTGTGTTCTTTATTATCTTATTGTTTTATTTTAATTTACCGATGCTAGATGAATGTGGGTTGACTTTGAAATTTTTTTTTAGGTAAAGGTTAGGTTTAATTGTATTATCGTAATATCTCTATTAGTTTATTATTTTGTGGTAGTTTACAGTTCGTAGATGAATCTCAATTGACTTTGAAAAAATTTTGTGTGTAAAATTTAAGTTTAATTGTATTGTTTTGATATCACTTTTGTCGTATTATTTTGTTGCATTTTACAAGTGATAGATAAATGTTGATCGGCTTTGAGAAACTTTTTTTATGTAAAATTTAGGTTTAGTTGTATTATTTTTTTATTGTTTAGAGGTGGTAGATGAGTGTCGGACAAGTTTGAGAAAAATTTGTGTGTAAAAATTAGATTTAATTGTATCATTTTGATGTCTCTATCATTGTATTGTTTTGTTGCAATTTACAGATGGTAGATGAATATCGATCGATTTTTAAAAATATTTTTGGTAAAGATTAGGTTTAATAAATAAATTCTCTATCTTTACATACTCAAAAGATATTAAATTTAATTATTATATTCATCTTTATTATTTAAACAAATATCCTATTTAATGTAATATTTGAAGTCATTAAAGTGAGGTACACACACAAAGCGCCTACACCTAAACTATTACGTACACCTAAACTAGTAACTTATATAAATGTAAGTGGCATTCATATTTGGTAGAACTAGACTGCGTCAAAGTTAAATCTATATATATTGAGTGTGTGTATATATATAGTATTAGTATAGAATGGACTATTATATTTAGATATTTGAAATTTGATTACTCTATCTTAATTAGAATATTCATTTTGTGTAATTCATTTCATGTCCATATCTATATTTATTCTATAATCTATAATCTATAATCTATATCTATATCTATATCTATATGTATAATCTATAATCTATAATCTATAATCTATATCTATATCTATATCTATATCTATATCTATATGTATAATCTATAATCTATATGTATAATCTATATCTATATCTATAATCTATATTTATATCTATATCTAGCTATAATCTATACTATATTAAAAGTGTGAAGGACCTTAAAAATATTATTTGAACTTTTTGTCCTTTATTAAAAGATTTCACAGTTGGCAAAATAGTCCTTTCACTTATTTTCTTTAATTATTAATTACTTATATTTATAATATTGTCTCCTAAATTGTGAAAATTTTTAAAACTCCTTAAATATATTGCATGGGAAATTCTTAGAGGCTGAAATTTAATTGAATTTAAAGTATGAACTGTATTAGAACTCCTATGTTACAATCAAATAATGAATCCTACGGTTAGGACGTTTTATTGCCCAAAAATTATTACAATAAAAAAATTACTATAATTTTTCCCCAACTTATTTTCCTTTTATATAATTACATTTCTTTTATCAATAATAATAATAATAATAATAATAATAATAATAATAATAATAATAATAACCAAAAAAAGGTACGGAAAGTTTTAGCTATTTAAACTATGTAATATAATATAATATATTTATTAAATAAAATAAAACAAGAAAATTATATTGTTTTGTGAATTTATTAGGCAACTAATTAAAGGAGTCTTCTTTTCTTAATAAAATTCAAAGACGGCATTCACTTTTAGTTGTAGGACTCTTTCTTTGTATTTTTCCTCATAAATTTGTATGTTTCTTATCGTATTTTTTTACTTTCAATTTTCTGTGCATGAAATTCTTTTCTTGGTGTTTTAGAATTCTTTTATTCATAGACAAACATATTAACAATAATAATATATTAATATATTTCATGAGTCTAAAAAGGTAGTGTATATAAATCTTATTCTTAGCCTGTATATTATGCCGGTTAAAATCAATTTGTTTTGTTTTTTGTATCATTTGACCATCTCAAACAGGTATGTTTTACGATAAGTTAATTAATTTATTGTTTTTTTTTTTTTTTTATTATTATTATTATTATTATTATTATTTCTTGTATCGAGGATCTAACTAAAATAATCTATCGATAAAATAGTTCATTCACCAACTTAAATAGGTAGGCATCACATGTTATCCTTTGTTGTTAAAAATATATGTATTATTTGTCTATAGGTTGCTGTACTTTCGTATATTGTGAAGACATAAACTTTTTTTTAGAAAGAGATATGTTCTCTTTTGCTGAAAAAGAAAAATAGCAAAAGATTTTTCATGAAAAATTAGATTTAATATTTGTTTGATATACAATTTTTCTTTTAACAATTACGTGCTATACAATAGTAAGGGACAAATGTGCAACGCACGTTCCCAGAATCTAGTATATTAAAAGTGTGAAGGGCATTAGAAATATTGTTTGGACTTTTTATCATTCATTAAAAGTCTTTGTTTTAGACAAAATCGTATTTTCGCTATTTTCCTAATATTTAAGAATTGAAAATTAATTAAATATATTTATGGTAAAATTATTCCTTATTAGAAGTCATCTGAATTTCACTAATTTTTTCCTAATTTATGAGTTGAAATTAATTAAATATATTTATGGTAAAAAGCTTTCCTTATTAGAAGTCATCAAAATTAATGACAACTAATATTTTTTCAATTGCTTCAAGAATTCTAAATTAACTAAATTTGATTTTAAGAAGATTTGAATAATCTATAAATAAATAAAAAACCGTTAGAATAAGAAAAAGTAAAAAGTATCAGATTTTTTAAAATTTAAAGTACGTAATAAAAATGTAATCAATCATTTTGTAATTATTTGACTTTAAAAATAAGAAAAAAATTTATATATATACATACATATATATAAAAATACATACATACATACATACATACATATATATATATGTATGTGTATATTATATATATGTGTTTGTGTGTGTGTGTATAATATAAAAAAAAATCATAACATAAATATGGTTCAAATTGATGCGTCTCTCTTGGCAACAAGGGAAACCGGAACTAATGGCAAACACAAAAGTGATGATCCGTCAAACTCTTGGAACTTCTGGTGGTAAAATATATATGTGCATATGTTTATGTTTACAATATTATATTAAAGTATGAAAGATATTTGAAAACTGATTTGAACTTTTACACTTTATTAAAAATCTCCGTAATAGATAAAATTATTTAATTTTTAAATAATCAAATATTACACATGCTAGGCACATGTGGGTTAAACTAATTTTCTTAAATATTACTACATTTGTGGTATTAACATGATATAATTGAAATGTTTATAAATGAAGTCATATTTCTTTACTATAGGAATATAAGTAGGTTGAAGTCTTATTATTATGTATATATATATACCATTATTGGAAGCTATACAACATATATAAAAGTAACTGACATTCGTAGAACTAGACTGCGTCAAAATCAAAACTATATATATGGTGTGTATGTGTGTATATATATTAGTACAAAATTATCTATTGTATTTAGATGCTGGAACTTTGCCTAGAGTATCTTGATTAGAATATCCATTTTGTCTAATTGATTAACAAAGGAAATAGCACAAAGGGAATTGCATGTCTGTACTTTCTTAAATATTTAGTACTTTCTTAAATATTTCTATATATTTAGAGTGTTAGCATGATATAATTGAGACATTTTTTACAAAGGCAGAGTCATATTTCTTTATTATAGGAATATAAGTAAGTTGAAGTCTTATGATTACCGGTTTATTTACCTATCGCTAAATATCAAAATAGAACTTTAAGATACCAAATCATACAGAATTAATTTAATATGATAGTAAAATAATAATTATAAAAATCAAAAACCAAAATTTCCAATCCGAAATTTTCAATACCATACCATATATCACACCCCTAGCTTCCTACTCCTAAGTCCCTACTTATTGTAGCTAAGTATTATACAAATTACAAATATAACTACGATGTATGGTTAAAACATTAAGTAAATTTTTTCTCACATACAAAATTTTTAATCTTCTCATAATGTGTAACAATATAAACTCCATAAAAAGTGCACTTAAATTTTCTTCTGTTAATCTTTTGATTTGTTTTATTAATGTTATAAAAAAATAAGTGCTTTTCTTCTTTTGTAATGTTAAAATGTTTACATTCTTTTTCAAAATTTAACTAATTTAAATAACAAAATTTCAATTATTTCAGATGGTAAAAGGAATTTTGGGTAAAGTCTGCGGCTATAACACTTCGTGTTACTAATATTATTTTCTCTATTTCAGATATATGCAAATGCACTAGTTAACTATGATTAAAACTGAATAATTATAGTTAAAAAAAATGATACATGTCATTTGTTTATTGATTAGGTGTAAACACCAGTGTGGATAAGTTTTATTGTGAAATATATCCCTCAATTATTGAAAATAAATCAATTATATTCTCAATTATTTTACCCTCAAAACTAACACATGTCATGTCACATGAACAAAAATTTATTTTTCTGATGTGAAAATTCAAACCTGGGAAAAAAAAGTCTAATTTTATTGGTTTAATTCGAACCTTCAAAAAACATAGCTTTCTTCACCATCTCAAATTTGATTGGTTTAAGCTAAATTTATATATTTAAGGTCTATTCCATTGACCTTATCAAAATTTGAAGAAGAGCGACGAAATATTCAATAAACCTATTCATAAAATATAGTGACGGTCATGTATGTTCTGACAAGTTTTGCAATATTAATTCAGTAAAGAAGGTTGATTACAACCTGGCAGATGAGACAACATTCACTAATGAAGAAAGCAGCAGTGTACAACCACAAACAAGAATCAGTAATTTGGAATATATCCAATGAAAGATACAATTTTTTCTTGTAAAGATATACATAATTAGCTTTTGCTATATTTTTTTTTTATTTTGAGTCTGTCGAAATACATAATTAACTTCCTGATACATCCAATGAAGATACATAATTAGTTGAGATTTTTGTAATTATTTTGTGAGGGTAAGAATTTATGTAAATATGATAAGTTAAGGTATATATTTACGCTATTTTTCCTAAAATTATTTTATGTGATCTAAAATGTGGCATGATCTCTGTTAGTTTTGAGAGATAAAAGTGAGTCAATTCATTAATGATAAAGGGTATTATTGAGCCGAAAATCAAACAGAGGGTATAATTGATTTATTTAGAGGTATTTTTTTTGACCCTTTGCCGATTAAAGTGTAATGATTGTGTTAATTAATGTATCATTCTGTCAGGAACATGTTTTTGTGGACATGTAAATAACATAATTATAGTTGTAGTGTGTCATCAGATATTTTAACCACATAGAATAACTGTTTTGATCCCAAATGCAAGTAAATAATATGAATCAGTTATGCAATATTGTTCTTTACCAGGCTTGATTATGCGCACAGACGAGCCCAAGCCAATACATTCATGTTGTATGATTGAATTTAAAATTCATGTTACTTAATTATGATTAATTAACAAATATTTCACTTTATTTAATTAAAAAAAACACTAATTAAGTGTATACACCGGGGCAGATAAGTTTTTACCCTATTTCATGCCAGTACATAAGGAATTTAATTATTTTCCAGTGATTGTAATACTATTGATTGTTCTTTTAATTTTTTTTAATCATCATAATTAACAACTTGGGGTGTCCACATCTCGTGTAGTTTAGGCGCCGGTACGTGCTATCTATGTATTTATGCATGATGTTCTATAAGTCGTGTACTTTGTTATAAATTATAATTAACACCCTATAGAGTTTCACTTAATTATTCCTTAAATTCATTAAATTAAAATCGCCTCAAATTCTCCACACCTCATTTCTCAATAATATAACACGATATAGGTGGTCATATCAAACTTAGAAAATAATATTAAGATTAAAATCAGCATTTGTCTAAGATTTATTATGTCAAATCATCAAAAAATTAAACTAATTGTTGATGAGTTTTAGACAACGCAATCCAACTCTCTTTTATAAACAATGGGATATTAGATAAGAGAAAGAGAAACATTGTTATCTTCTTTAAAGTAGTGATATTGATTTGTTGTAGTTTGATTGGTAATAAGTTATTGTGGGATAATTAATTATGTTGAAATTAGTTATCCTATCATATATATGGGATACATGGGATAACTTATTCCATCACTAAAGCATAAAGGGTGGGATAAATAATTTTTTGACTAGCTAATACCTCCAACCGAACATGAAATAAAATAATCCTACATTTTATTCCGGGACTATTATAACTCATACCAAAAGAGCGAGGAGAAATTAAAGAAGCTTAGTTTCACGAGTTTAACCATAAGAATTTTTCACTTTTTCTCGAAAAATTACTCCACCTTAATGAAAATGGAGGTATTTGGCTATTAGAATTTCAAATTCAATTTCAAATTATTTTGGAAAAAGTGAATTCATTTTCAAGTTTATTTATTGTTACAATTGACCCCATCTTTTTTATTTTTATAAAAATATCCTATTAATTTCAACCAACAATCGAAGTTAAGTGTCTAACTACCACATTACATACTTCTTCATATTTTCATAGATAAAAGACCTTAAATTGAAGGCAATTTCAATTTTTTTCTTCTTCCTCAAAATCTCCTCGTGATATAACGGTACGTTAATCCATCAATTCTTGCGACTCTTTATGCAACACTAACAATAAATGCAACATTATATATTGTCTTCTCTCACATTTGGTTGTATCTTGTAGGTAAATTAGTTAAGTTGGTGCTTTTGATAGTTTTAAAAAAATTGGGTATAAAATTATATTTAAAAAAGTCTTTTCAAAAATTTTAAAAAAAATTCAAAAAGACATGGTCAAACACAACTCCAACTCCAACTTCAACTTCAATTCCAACTCCAAAAATTTTTAGTGTTCATGGTCAAACGTCTATTTAGTTTCAACGGCCTTAAGAGTAAGTAGTATCGAATAATATTAATTTTTTCACCTACTTTATTCGTAAAAGATTTCCGAATCAGTGATAGAATTTTCTTTAATTAGTTGAAAGAAACAAAATATTTTCATAAACTAATAAAGAATAAAGAAGAAGAGTAGAGAGAGAATAGTGAGTAATTCTTATTTCTCTTCACTTGAGGGATGAATTACAATGAAGCAAAACCCCTTTATCTATAGGGAAAAACTAAACTTGGGGTTTATAACTTTTCCATAAATACATATACATAATATATGGTAAAGTAGGTATTCACTATATATGGTAAAGTAGACATTCACTATAAATGGTATATTTATAACACTCCCCCTTGAATGTCTAATTGATAGATAATGTGCCTCGTTAAAACCTTACTAGAACCAGTGGAAAAAAAAATCTAGTGAAGGAAAAAGAGTATACATCTCTAACAATACGCATATAGGCTGCCTCATTAAAAACCTTACAAGGAAAACCCAGTAGGACAAAACCTCGTAGGGAAAAAAGAGTACAGCAGGTATTAACTCCCTCTAATGAGAACATCTTTAAGCCTTGGCATCCTGATCTTGTGCACCATCTTCTTGAAAGTTACAATTGGAGGAGACTTGGTGAATAAATCAGTCACATTATCACTTGAACGAATATGTTGCACGTTAATATCACCATTCTTTTGTAGCTCATCTATGTATAAAAGCTTTGATGAAGTGTGCTTCGTTCTATCTCCTTTTATGAACCCTCCCTTAAGTTGTGTTATGCATGTTGCATCATCTCCGTATAAAATTGTAGGTGCATTGTCACATTTCACACCATACTTTTCTCGAATGAGATGTATTATGGATTTCAACCATACTCATTCTCGGCTTGCTTCATGAATAGCTATTATCTCAGCATGGTTCAATGAAGTGGCTAGATAGACTGCTTTGTATATCTCCCAGATATAGCAGTATCCTCTCATGTGAACATATAGCTTATTTGAGATCGAGCTTTGTACGGGTCAGATAAGTACCCAACATCAGCATAACCAACAAGATCGGGACTAAAATCTTTAGAGTAAAATAAGCTCATATGTTTGATCTCATTTCGATGTCTCCTAGTAGAAGCAAAACTATACCTTGCTACAAATTGACTGAAAAAGGATATGTCATGCCTTGTAATATTTGTCACACCCCTTTTTTCAACTCTAAAAAGATTGTATTTTTATGTTTGAAAGTTCGAAAGAGTTTTCATTATTAAAGTGACAAAATATTGAAATTTTATTTTGAAAAAGGATTATTTACATTTTTTATTCAGTCGCTTCTTGACATAATTCGGTGTGCCAAGTCACATCTTAAAGATCCTTTTCAAAACAGTTTGACTCTAAAAACTGATCTGCAAACACAGATTTCGATTAAGGAATTCTGTTGACCGAGGGGAAGGTATTAGGTACCCCTCAGTCCCGTGGTTCGATCACAGTCGCTTGGTGGAGCGTATCGGCTAATTTGACATTATGAATATATAAACCACACAAAATCACACAAAACAATCAAACAAACAAACAAACAAAACAAATCCAAAATTATAGTGTCCAGTCCGATTATTACAATCCAGAAATAGAAAAGTGCAAAAATATAAACCTACTCTATTCTATGCTAATTCTAAACTACACTCCATTACTTTCGCCACCCGACGTTTCGGGCCTTGATCATGCGTCGTCTTCAAGTACATGGTACTTCGGGGCATTTTTCGGATAAATCAATACAAATTCCTCGGAGCATTCTCCGGCCAAATAAATACAATAGATCCCAATTCATAAATCAAAATCATTCCACAAACATTTTATCATTCAACAATCACAAATCCTAAACTTTGCCTACCCAACTTACGTTTTCCTATTACTTTCAATTTATCATGCTACTACCACATTTAACAATGTCAACATCGATCAAGATGACAAATTAAATAAACTAAGTAAAATTGCGAATTAACCAGCTTCGATACCACCCCAAGTTACAATTTAACCCCAATTCGAGTCCAAGTTCTTTGATTAGTCCAGTTCACAACAACCAGTCGATGGATATCAACAACCAACCACGATGATCCAAAATATATCAAAATCAACAAAAAAAACCACACTCCATGAATTTACCATACCAAGTATCACATAATTAAAAGTTAATTGAGAATGGGATGAAGAATGGACCTTAAAGTCGTTTTTATTCAATTATACAGAGGAGCTTCGCGGATTCAAAACCTCAAACCAATCCGAACTCAAAACTTGATCAAATACAAATGACCACGACCCAGCTCAAGTTTCCTGACTAGAATCAAACTCAATGAATCTTATCGAACAGTGGTTGCATTATTCCAGCGGAGATGGGCAATGAATTTTTCATTGAAAAATAGGGGGAGATCTCGGGATGGGTTGGGTCATCTGTTTAAGCCATTTTTAGCAGGTTGATCAGTAGTTTTAAGCTATCTCCGATGATGCGACGGTGCTGGGTTAGCGTATTCCGACAAGTGTTCACTGGGAAAACTATTTCATTGTCGGTTTCTTCTTCTCGATCTCTCCTCTCACATATCTCTATTTCTTATATTTCTCTACCCCTTTCTGATTTGTATTTTTTCAATCTCTCTCCCTCTCTTTTTTTGGTTTCTCCTGGTTAGCTCCCCATGAGAGGTGTATGTGTATTTTGTGTGTGTTCTTAGTGTACTATGTGTGAGCATGAGGATATGTTCTGTGGTGTATGTGTAATAGTATGTGAGTGTGTAGAGTATTGCTGGGGTGATTGTGGTATGCGTGTATTGTTCGGTGCTTTAGTGATTTGGGATACAAAGAAAAAAAAGATGAAGTTATGGTGTGTGACCATAAAGAAATCAAAAATGGAGACCCTTTTTCTTTCTCTCCTCTGTTCCTTTCACTGTGTATGTCCCCCCTCCAAAATGGAAGAATGGAGTATATCCTAGTGGGAAATGGCCCCTTTTCCGTTAAGGAAATTGACAAAATTAGGAATATTCCCTCAAGTGGGGCCCCCTCCTTTATTTTTATTTCTTTTTGTGAATTGGTTTCAAAGTGAATAAAAATATGAGGGATAAGGGTTACGTAGGTGGATGGTGAGGTGTCTTGTTTTGATTGGATGGGTTGTTAGAATAAAAATAAAATTAGTTAGGGGTTGTTATTTTTGTCATTTTATGGAGGAATAATCACGTGGGTTAGAGTGTATGACAACGTGAGGTAAAAATGGATGAATTGAGTTTTTGGAAGGAACAAAATTACGTGTCTATAGTATTTGCAAGATACAATCAGTGCACCAATTGCACTAAGATGTGATACTTCATAGCAAAGAAGTTACTCATTTTTTTCTTGAGGTCTAAATGAATCCTTATTCAATTATGCATGTTTCTCATTTAATCAAATATTCAATTGTTTTTGAAAACTCTCCAAGAGTTTCAATAATTTTCAAGTTATAAGCTTATACAATATAAGGATTCTAAATAAGGTTTCCAGAAACTTTTATATGCTTCAAACATTTTGAATCCTAAGAAAGTTTTCATTTAAATTTTGTCAAGTGAGAATATTCAACATTTCATATGTTACATCTTCAAGTGTCTGGACTGCAAATCAAATAAGTTTAACACTTACCAAGATGCATCCTTTCATGTCACTTGGTAAATATTTCTACATCAGCATGCTTAAATAAATGTAGAATTTAAATCCTCGTAATCTTTTATAATATTACACCAATATTGTATCAAAGATATCATTGATGATATATCATTTCATATCGGTTCATAGTGTGACATAACATTTGAGATCTCATTACTTCAGTATTTTCAGGTACCTGAACCTTTCATAAGGTTTCATGAAGTGTTATGTCGTAGGCTCTTCAAGAGCACATTGCCTTCTTATTATGATTATTTGCTCCTTATCCTTTTCAAGGATTATTTCATTTGGAACCGATTAGTCTACCACGCTTTATGCATGCGTAGATTTTGTTCTTTAAGGATGCAAAATAGGAGCACTTGTAGCTTAAATATGATACTAAATTTGAGTCAACAGATGCTTCCGGCATTTAACTTGAATTATCTTTTGAATAAGGATCTGATGATAATTCCTAACATATTTCATAGCTACTTATACTCTCCCTCTTATGTTAGGAAAACTAACATTTATCCCCCATCTTCATTGAGGAATCCATCTTTGTGCATCATGGTATATTATTAATTGTATACTGTACATCAAAATTATTAGATGGAATAGTTCATTCCTGAATAGTTCATTCCTGACCTTGAACCAATTGAGAGGGAATAAATAATCATAATTTAATTTATTGGTCTAATGCATACAAGTGTTATTGTATGCAACATATCATATTTTCGACCAACATATGAAGATTTATTCCCATTAGCAATGATTTAGCTATTTATCGGAAGCATTCAATATCAAACCATCATCATCAAGATTGTCTTGATTACACAATCTGAAAGTTATGCTCTTAACTCAATTTTATTGAGCAAACAACTTTATGAATGTCAAACTGCAGGTTGACAATGAATGTACATGTGATTATCTTATATCGATGCATCTTAATAGATCACATGACTGGTGAACGGACCCATATTCATCTTTTATACTTTTCAGATTTTGAGAGATCAAATCCCAACATTAGTTGGTCCAACCAACTTATTATGAGAACAAACAACATAAATAATTCTTGAAGAATCTTTTATTTCTTCAACATATGTCTAATACTCAATATGCACATCTTTATGATGGAAAATCATTTATGTCAATAGATTTAATGAATTGTATTAGTAACTCCAAGTTACCATAACATGTACAAAAATTCTTTAGTAAACATCAGGTTTACTATTGCATGAATTTCGTATCAATAAATAATAAACTCTTAGTTTATTATGGCATGCAATATTCATCATGCTTGGGTAAATTTTTACATTCGTGTTTCTTATCCCAGTAACTTAAAGATATTCAATCTTTCAATTATGCTACCTCTTTCAGAGGTGGATTGTGATATCTTCACAATAAAGAATACGTTCGAGTGTATATACAGTCACATTCACCCCCAGAGTATATATCTGTATTTATAATAATCGAAATTCTCATTCCCAGGATTGAAATATAATCATGCCTTAAGCGTTCTCATTTCCAGGAAGAATGAAATATAATCATGCCTTAAGCGTATCAAATTATGATAGCTACTACAAAAAAAAATTGAGGTATACATATGATTTATTGCTACCACATTCAATTCAAGGAATGGAGCATATTTAATGAGACATGTTTCATCACTTTTCATCAAATACTCATTATTTTTCCTTAGCCATAATAATATAATCAATATGGTGCATTGAGATTCAAACTCAACGTCTTCTCCATATAAAGGCGTCTTAGGCATAAATCGATGGGACCTGAACCCAACATATTAGCATCCCTTTTAATAATATTGTTCTTGAGGAATAAATTTAAAACATAATGGTTCCAAACCAATTATTTTTCCTCAAATCCAACAATAATTATATTATTAGTAGCAAAAGATAGA
Source organism: Capsicum annuum (assembly GCF_002878395.1). Lineage (NCBI taxonomy): Eukaryota > Viridiplantae > Streptophyta > Magnoliopsida > Solanales > Solanaceae > Capsicum > Capsicum annuum. The sequence continues at coordinate 116,478,371 of NC_061112.1, read as the reverse complement.
TAGCATAAGGAATTACTAACCTTGAAATTACCTTTAGATTTATAATCTCATCTTATTTGGCAGAGTTGTGCTGATAACGTGTTATAAACTAATAAAGAATAAAGAAGAAGAGTAGAGAGAGAATAGAGAGTAATTCTTATTTCTCTTCACTTGAAGGATGAATTACAATGAAGCAAAACCTCTTTATTTATAAGGGAAAACTAACCTTGGGGTTTGTAACTTTTCCATAAACAGACATACACAATATATGGTAAAATAGGTATTCACTATATATGGTAAAGTAGACATTCACTATATATGGTATATTTATAACAATATTATTGAACTCTGAATTCATTTTTTGTTTTCTTAACGTGCAAGCACGTAGAACGTTTTTCAAAGATTTGTCATGTGTATTCCTTCATAATTCATATAAATAAACAAAAGATGGAAACACTTCCTCACATTTAACGTGGATTATAATTAGTTTTATAATTTGATCGTAAGTTGTAAAAAGTATTTCTATATATCATTGACAATAAAACAATTAGAGAAAATCTTTTGGTACTTTGAATGTTACATATCTTCAAGATTAGATTATGACACCTAATTTGATATAAATGCATATTGAAATAGATAAATTACTTACTAGAACAGATGATATATGTAAAAATTCATATACAGACGATGATGTATACGACTTATACTCATTAGGAGTAATTAAGTAACTTTGTTTATTTCTTTTTAAAAATTTGTAAGCTCTTCCCGAAGTCATGGTGAGGATCACAATAAGTTCATGACTAGAGTAATTTATCAATATATATATATTATGGAGAAATGATAGATGGACCCTTGTACAGGGCGGATCTAGGGTCCTGGTTGGGGGTTTTCGGGAACCCAGTAACTTTCGTGCGAATCTAGTATTTATATAGAAAAATCCAGTAAATATATAAGAATTATAAGTTGGAAACCTATAAACAAAGTGTATTATTGGCTTAGTGGAGTAGGGGGACTTGTAAAAGTTTTATTTGTGAGTTCAAATCCCTCTAGTTGCTATTTGATTTTATTTTTATCTAACATAGGGAAGCCACAAACTTTAAATATTGAATTCGCCACTGCCCTTGTACTTGTATGAGTTTGTAATATGAACACTTCTACTTACCTTTTTTCCATCTAAACCCTTAAATCCATCAAAATATAATATTTTAAACCTTTTTTCATCCAATTAATATGAGTGTAATACACTCGAGTACAAGTGGCAAGTCACATCAATTTTAAATAATACGTAGGAAATCAAATATTCAGAATATATATAGAATATAAATAATAGTTAAAAAGAAAAAAAAGAAACTCCCCACCCCACCCACCACCCACCCCCGCCCTCCCCATTCTTGTCTTTTTTGTACCACCCTCAACACAACAACTCCCACTCCCATCTCTCACAATATTTCTCAACCAAATAACTTAAATTTATCTGCCATTAATCTAAAAATAAATTGACCAAACAATTACTACGACAATCTTATAATCAAAGCAATTGATAAATAAAATTTTTATCTGTTCATTCCTTTAACAATATATATACAATTTACAAAGAAAATAGATGGTTGTGTTATAGAAGTTGATATTAGAGTTGGGGATTTATTTGGCGGGGAAAGGGGTGTCGAAGTGGATTTTAGTTTAGGCATGGGGACGTCAGAGGGAAATGACTGGCTGGAATAGGGGTGAGGGATGGGGGAGGGGTTGGGTAATGGCTAGCGGTGGTGGTGCTAGGTGAGGGGTGAGGGTGGGGGAGACGGAGAGGGAATGACTAGCTGTTGGTGGTGGTTTGGGGTTGTAATACCCCGCATGTTTCTAATCCTGTGATTCATACTTAAGTACATGACTTACAATGAATATCCTAGTGATAGGATAGCTTATGATCCATTAAGCATGTTCATATGAGTCACTTAAGCTAATACAAGCTAAGAGTTTTTGAATCCATCAATTTTTAGCGTTTGATTTTGTAAGGGTCACCTTTGAACAAGTATAACTTGATGTTAATGTGGTATTTTTGGCTGATTTAGTCCCACCAAGTTGTATAGAATCGAATTATCTTTCCAACGATACCAATTTCGCCTTAATCCAATACCCGAGCGAAAAGTTATGCCTATTTTTGTGAGAGACAGTAAGCATAGGCGATTGGTTAGGCGCCGCCCAACCCAGGCATAAGCGATTACTTGGGCGCCACCTAAGCCAATTCCAGGTGTCAAAAACACTCTATCTTGAGTTATTTTAAAGGTAATTAAGACTTTAAATACTCCTTACACGTCCCTAAATTTAACCCTACAAAATTTATACCTTCTAAACATACTGCAACCCTATTCTCATCTCAAAGCTCATCATCCAAGAGCACTAAAGGAGAAAAACAACTAGGGTTGCATAATTAAGCTTGAAAATCCGATTTCAAGGAAATTCCTCCGCCAATCATCAAGAATCTTCCTTCTAAGGTATGCGTAGTGTTCATCTATGGATTTAATTCGTTCATAGAGTTCAAGAATCAATCTTTAAAATACAAAAGCTTGATTGATTGTGGTGATATAATCATACCCATATTGATGCTTGTTTGTTTTCCTCTTTTTCATTATAAAAGTATGATTTCTATATTGTTGGGTGTTGATGATCATCTTGTTGATATTGGGTGATTCCCAAGATGGAATCTTTATATGTTTTTGTGAATTCATGATATCATATGAGTTGAAAACATGTAAATTTGGTTGTTCATGATGTATAATTTGATGAATTCACCTATGCTTAAGATGTGCATGCAAGGTGTTTGATAAAATGCCTAAGGAACTAGAAATCATGCAATATAGCTAAATTATGACTAAGTGAAGGATTCATGATATGCCCTTACATTCCAATGACTT
>NC_061112.1:116470640-116475383 GCF_002878395.1 Capsicum annuum | reverse complement strand
CTCATGAACTATTCTTATGAGATTATGCTATGTTTACTTGCAAATCCTACTTATGAACAAGATGTATGATAACCATACAATCCACATGAACTTCCATGCTATTAGTATGTGTTGCCAATATGATTATGCAATGAACATGATATTAAGATTGTGCAAGTACTTCCATGTGATATGAAATCCTTTCCATGCAATACATTGTTGATAACCATGCATAGTATGAGATCCTTACTTATGATATTATATATTATGGACTCTATTCTTATGATCAAGTCAGTCATGTGTGTCATTTTCCTTCCATCGAGTCCTGGGGGTACTTGTACTCGAAAATTATAGTTGTGTGCCTAGATCCATGTCATGTTTCACGATATCCGAACTCAAGCTATGATTCCATAGATTTCAGTCAGTCATGTGAATCAGGAAAATCTCATGATCTTAGTCAGTTGTCAGATATCAGTAACATTCCGTCAGTCATTGGAATCTAGTAAACTTAGTTTAGCTCTGCTAAACAATACCACTAGTCTCAGTCCAGTTAATCAGTATTAGTTCAGCTAATCAGTTCAGTTTAGTTATTCAGCTCAGCTTAGTTATTCGTTCAGTTTCCTTCGGATGGGAGTAGAGGTTAGCACCGAGTGAACCCAAGGATGGGAACTCACCCGCCAGTTCAGGGTGTGATTTTTAGTAGTAATCCTTGTGTTCCAGAACTACGTAGCCAGCGTAGGTTGAGATATCTTAACCCGTCAGATTAGGGTTGATGAACTATCTTAACTCATCAGTTTAGGGTTCCCACCGTTCTCATTGAGTACCCGCCAGATAAGGGTCACTCACAACTGTCCTTACCAGTGGCACGGTATTAACACCCCTCCAGTCGGGGCAGAGATTGGACCCCATCTTAGCCATAACAGCATACACGAGGCATATCGGTTAAACACTACCTTCCCACAGTTTCAGTAACAGTCTAAGTAAAAAAACTTAGATAGTCCTTCAGATTTCAGTATATACAGGACTGACAGATACGGTCATCCATCTTATCAGTTTCAGTATCAGTCTCAATAAAAGAATTCAGGGCGTTCTTCAGATTTCAGTATATACAGGATTGTCAAATACAGTCGTCCATGTTATCAGTTTCAGTATCAGTCTTGACAGTTATCAGTAAACCATGTATTATCAGTATTAGTCATTTTTTCATATTTTTAAGGCAAAAATTTGAACTTCACTTGCTGAAAAACACGTGTAAAAGTGTCACATTTGCAAAAAAAACACGGTTTTTTTTACTTTACCAATTTAATGTCACATATGCAAAAATGCTTTGATGGGTTTAAGGATTTAGATGACAAAAAGATAAGTAAAAATATCTACATTATAAACTCGGATAAGTACAAGGGTCTATCTAATCATTTTACCGTATATTATAGAGAAAAGGACATAAATGGTCATTCGGTAGAAACTGATCCCAATCGAATGGCCCATGAACTGATATTCCCATATTTTAGCCACTCGTTGATCACTTACTTAATTTCCCTTCTATTTTATTTGTTTAATTATTTTTTCACTGTTAATTTTTTTTCCTGCTAGTTGTGTTTTCTTCTTTTTCCCCTTTTTTTGATTGTACATATTTGTTTTTAAAAAAACTGAAATTTTTATTTATTTTTTTAAATTCTATCAATACAAAAATCAAATAAAATTATGTAGTTTTTAAAACATAACTTTTAAAAAATAACATATTTTAATGGAGCATATACATATTTTAATAAACGATGATATAATTTTTACACACATCTTGTACATATATATATTCTATACAACAATGATATAATCTCTATATGCACGTTAAACAATGTCTCGTACAACTATACACTTTTATACACACTCTATACAACCGTTAGCTATAATTATACATATTATATACAATAATTATATACGATGATATAATTTATATAAAATAATTATCCAACAATCATACATTTACATATTTTATACATCAATGATATAATTTCTATACACATATTATAGATATACATAATATATACAATAATGATATAATTTTTATAAATATATTAGACAAAAGCATATATTCTAACAACAATTATACAGTTTTACGCACATTTTATATAACCTTTAGATGCAATACTTATTTAGATACATGTTCTATACAATAATTATACAGTATTTATACATATTTTATACATATACATATTTTATAAAATAATGATACAGTTTCTATACACCTTTTATACAATAATTATCTAATTTTGATGCACATTTGATACAACCTTTAGCTGCAATTATTATTAGGATACCTATTTTATACAACAACTATAAGTTTCTATACACATTCTATATATTTTACACATATACTTATCTGATATAATTATACAATTTCTATACATATATCGTAATTGTTATTTTTAAACAATTAAAAAATCTAAACTATCTTTTACTAGTTAAACAATTTGAAGCAAAAAAAAAAAAAAATAGAAATATTTTTAGAAAAGGCCAAATGACCCAAGTTGAAAAAAGGCTGAAAATGATTGAATGACTCGATAGTCATTGAGTTTCGTTAATTTGACTAATCAGGACATAAAATGTCCATAGTTCCAAACTTGGACCATTTATTTTGAGATGGCATGCAGTGTCCTTTTTCCTATATTATATGGGCCTGTTTGAATGAGTTTACAACATGACTAGAGTAATTGTTGGACAGTCCCACAAGTATCTTATTAAAAAACAAAGGAAATTTTTCATAAGTTGCAAACTTATTGCTATTATTAGAATTTTTATAGCAACTGTTTTATAATTACGAAAAATAGCAAGTTGTATTTTGTATTTTATAAAAGTGTTGCTACTAAAATACATATACAACAAAATTTGCTATCAGTTTTTTACTCAAATCAATTGAGTTAACTAAGGAAGCAGTAAATTCTTTTTTCATAAATTACTGCAGTAGATTCCTTTTCCAGAAATTACTCTTATTTCAATTAGTATATTCTTTTTCCAAATCAAACTCAAATATAAAAGATATTATCTTCGTCATCTTCAAAAATTTAAAATAAAGCATCATTACCATTTTTTCTTTCTCTATCACCTCTTATATCTCTAACTTTTTTTCTTGTTAGTTTTTTTCATCTTTTTTTTTAATCGTTTTTCTTTTTTTTTATTTTGATTTCTTTTTTCTTCCACTTTATTTTCTCTCTTTTATTTCTCTTCTTTTTTTCCTTTTTTATTTTTTTCTTTATTTTTTTCTTTTTCGTTTTCTTATTTTTTTTCCTTTCTCTTTTTTTTTTTTTCTTTTTTCATTTTCTTCTTTTTTTTCTAATTTTATTTTTTTTATTTTTTTCTCTTTTATTTTTACGCTTATATTTCTAACTTCTATTTGTCTTTCTTTTTTTCTCCCTTTTCACTTTTTTTTTTATATTTTTTTTTATTTTTTTTACTCTTCTATCTCTATCTTTTATTATTAAAAGACAAATATCTATATCACATATACATATTCAAAAAATATACAAAATAAATTGACATACAGATATGTATATGTATTTACAGTACAAAACATACATATTTATCTGCATATGTATTTATAAAAATACATATATATCTTATTCATATGTATATATAGGAATATAGGACACAAAATCTCTATAACAAAAAGGACAATTATATACATATAAGGTAATCAAAACATAGATGATACATATTTTAAACAGTAAAAAATACAAATAAGTTTATATGTTACCCTCTAAAATGACATAAAACAATTCAAAGACAAATCCAACACCATACAAAAATACATATTTATGTCCATTTATATATACAAAAAGGACAACTAAATACATATACATATAGGTAATCAAAAGATAGATGATACATATCTTAAACAATAAAAAATAAAAATAAGTACATATGTTACCCTCTAAAATGATATAGAACAGTTCAAAGACAAATCCAACACCATACAAAATACATATAGCTCTGCATATGTATTTACAGAATACATACCTGATCCATATGTATATTCTTTTTTATATGAGTCACTTTTGTATTTCGCAAATACATATGAAGATATATAGTATAGTTATGTTTGTTACTGTTTAATATGAATATGATATGTATTTCATAAATACATACCAGAGTCATATTTGTATTTTTGTATAGTAATATACATATGGATCAGACATGTATTCTATAAATACATATGAAGAGTTATATGCATTTTTTTTATAATGTAATATATATTATGTAAAAGAAAACATATGCATACTATGTATTTCGTATTATATTTTTGTGAAAAGTACATATAATATAGATTTATATATTATTTTATTCTATAGGTATTGTGTGATCATATATTCATGGCAAGAGTACTTCCAAGATTTGCACCACATATAGAATGTTACACAATCAATGATATTGAAGAACATATTAAGGCAATATTATCAAAGGAGCAATACGCGTTTTTTGTCATAAGAATATTTGTGGTGTCTACATGAATAAGAAGAAATGTGTAGTTCAAGCGCAATTAGGCATATGTATTATGTCACAAATACATTATAAATTTTTTGGGGGCATGTGCATGTATTTGTATTTTGTATATATAAATGCATAACTATATGCATTTTTGTATGGTGTTGGATTTGTCTTTGAACTATTCTATGTCATTCTAGATGGTAACATATGTATTTATTTGTATTTTTTACTGTTTAAGATATGTATCATGTATTGTTTGATTACCTATGTGTATATATATAT
>NC_061112.1:116430281-116470540 GCF_002878395.1 Capsicum annuum | reverse complement strand
AAAAAAAAAACATAGAAAAAAGAAGAAGAAAACGAAAATAGGAAAAGAAAAAAAGATATGAGAAAGGGAAAAAAAAAGAAAACAAAAAATAAAAAAATAAAGCAAAAAATGAAAAATGAAAATAAAAGAGAAATAGAAGAGAGAAAATAAAGTGAAAAGAAAAAAATAAAAAAGAAAAAAATAATAAAAAAAATAAAAAAAACTAACAAGAAAAAGTGAAAGAGAGATAAAAACAATAATGATGTTTTATTTTGAAATTTTAAAAATCATGAAGATAATTATTTTCATATATGATAAAGAAAAAAAAACGGAAAAGAAAAATAATGAAAAAAACAAAAAAGAAGAGAAATAGAAGAGAAAAAATAAAGTGAAAAATAAATTAAAATAAAAAATAAAATGAAAAAAAATAAGATGAAAAAAAAGAGTAGAAGATACGATTATATTGGGGGAAAGTGAAATAGTGGAGTAAAAATAGAAAAAGGTAAAACAGTGGGAGTGAAATAGGCGTTTGTCTAGTTAATGAGCAAAATAATGTTACTCTTACTATAAACTGTAATTTTGCAAAAGTGTTGCTATTTTTTGTAATTATAGTTTTAAGTATGCTACTTTATGTGATTTTTTCAAAAATGAAATAAAGAAACTAACATCGAAAGCAAGGCTGGCTTCAACATAAAGCAAATAAAGCAAAATTATTAGAAAATATTGAGTGTCATGAAATATAAAAACAAGAACAAGAAAATATAAAGTAAGAACAAGAATAAATAGAGAGAAAAGAGAAGAGACTTCTTTATTTCTCTTAAGGGATGAGAGATCATAAGATTGATAATACAATGAACAAAATTTCTCTATTTATAGAGAAAAATACCCTCTATTTATAGGAAAAAATACTCCTAGTTTCTCTCTAAAAGATAGATACTTCATATCCTAATAATTATTAAATAGATCTTGATAGATCTTATCTATAGTCTTGATAGACATTCACTATAATGTAAATACATTTGTAACACTCACCCTTAATGTCTAATTGATAGATAATGTGTCTAGTTAAAACCTTACTAGAAAAAACCCAATGGAAAAACAAAATCTAGTGAAGGAAAACAGTTCACATCTCTAATAATACGCATTTCGGCTACCTCATTAAAAATCTTATAAGGAAAATCCAGTGGAACAAAACCTCATAAGGGAAAAAGAGTACATTACGTATTAGCTCCCCCTAATGAGAACATCCTTGAACCTTTACTTCCCGATCTTGTGCACCATCTTCTTGAAAGTTACAATTGGAGGAGACTTGGTAAATAAATCAGCCACATTGTCATTTGAACGAATCTGTTGCACGTTAATATCAGCATTCCTTTGTAGCTCATATATGTAGAAAAGGTTTGATGAAGTGTGCTTCGCTCTATTTTCTTTTATGAATCCTCCCTTAGATGTGCTATGTATGTTGCATTATCTCTGTATAAAATTGTGGGTATGTTGTCACATTCAAACCATATTTTTCTCGAATGAGATGTATCATGGACCTCAACCATACACATTCTCGGCTTGCTTTATGAATAGCAATTATCTCAACAAGGTTCGATGAAGTAGCTACAATAGACTGCTTTATATATTTTCAAGATATGACAGTATCTCCACAAATGAACACATAGCTTATTTGAGATCGAACACATAGCCTGTTTGAGATCGAGCTTTATGCAGGTTAGATAAGTACCAAGCATCAGTATGATCAATAAGATCGGGACTAAAATCTTTAGAACAAAACAAACTCATATGTTTTATCCCATTTTGATGTCTCCTAGTAGGATCAGAAATATATGCTGCTAATAAATTGACTGAAAAAGTTATATCAGGCCTTGTAGTATTTGTAAGATACATGAGTGCATTACGTTCACTAAAATATGGTACTTCATAATCAATCTAATTCGGTATATTTCTCATTTCAACAAATAATCTATTGCTTTGAAAACTCTCCAAGAGTTTCAATAATTTTCAAGCTATAAGCTTATACAATATAAGGATTATCAATAAGTTTCCCAGAAACTTTTATATTTTGAATACTTAAAGAAGTTTTCATATAAATTTTACCAAGTGACAATATTCAGCATATCATGTACGACATCTTCAAGTGTCTGGATTGCAAATCAAATAAGTTTTACTCTTACCAAGATGCATCCTTTCATGTCACTTGATAAATGTTTCTATGTCAGCATACTTAAATAAATGTAATTCAGATCCTCGTAATCTTTTTCAATAGTGCGCCAATATTGTATCAAAGATATTATCGATAATATATCCTTTTTGCATCAGTTCACAATGTGATATAACATTTTGAGATCTTATCACTTCATTATTTTCAGGTACCTGAACCTTTCATAAGGTTTCATGAAGTGTTATGTCATAGTCTCTTCAAAAGCACATTGCTTCCTTATTATGATTATTTGCTCCTTATCCTTTTCAAGGATTATTTTATTTGGAACCGATTGGTCTACCATGCTTCACGCATGCATAGACTATGTCCTTTAGCGACACACATAGGAGCAGTTGCAGCTTATAAGGATAAATTTGAGTCAACAGATTCTTCCAGCATTTGACTTGAATTATCTTTTGAATGAGGATCTGGTGATAATTCCTAATATATTTCATAGCCGCTTATAATCTCCCCCTTATGTTAGAAAAAACTAACATACATCCTCCATCTTCTTTGAGGAATCCATCTTTGTGCATCATGGTATATTCATTAATCGTATATCGCATATCAAAACTATTAGATAGACAATGTATGGTTCCGGACTTAGAACCAACTTTGAGGGGGAATTAATCATAATTTATTGATATAATGCATACAAGTGCTATTGTATGCAACATATCATATTTCAAACCAACACATGAAACTTTGTTCTCATTAGTAATGGCTTAGCTATTTATCGAAGGCATTCAATGCCAAACCATCATCATCAAGATTGTCTTGATTACACAATCTGAAAATTATGCTCTTAACTCAATTTTATTGAGCAAGTAACTTTATGAATGTCAAATTGTAGGTTGATAATAAATGTACTAGTGATCATCTTATATCAATGCATCTTAATAGATCACATGACTGGTGAACGGGTCCATATTCAACTTTTATATTTTTCAAATTTTGATGGATCAAATCCCAACATTAGTTGGTCCAACCAACTTATCATGAGAACAAGCAAGATAAACAAATTTTGAAGAATCTTCTAGTTCTTCAATACATGTCTAATACTCAATATACACATCTTTGAGATATTACAATCGTTCAGATCAACTTATGAACTCATTTATAGTAGTAAACACAAGTTTACCATGACTGTATTTTTTTCTTTAGTAAATTTCAGATTTACTATTACATGAATAAATTTCAGATTTACTATTACATGAATAAATTTCAGATTTACTACTTTAAAAATAGATTTCAAAATAACTCTTCTCAGTTATTCTACCTCTTTCGGAAGTGATTTGTGATACCATTACAATCAATGCACGTTTGTATTGAAACAATCGAAATCCTCATTCCCCAGGAATGGAATATAATCGTGCCTTAGGTCTATCAAATTTTGATAGCTTAAAACCTCTTTCAAAATATTGCTATTTCAAAAGCAAATCGAAGCATACATATAATGTAGAGAACTTTTCTCCAATATATCTTTAATTATAATCACAATAAGTATGTAAAAAATATCATCACGTGTCTTAAAAAATATCATCACGTGTCTTCTTTCAGAGTATTATGCACTGCTACCACATTCACTACAAGAATGGAGCAAGTTGTCAACTTTCAAATCCATCATATATTGCTACCATATTCAATTCATGGAGCATATCAATGGATATGTTTCATGACTTTCACCAAACACCCATTATTTTGTCTTAGCCATCATAATATCATCAATATGGTGCATTGAGATTCAAACTCAACGTCTTATCCATATGAAGCCATCTTTAGGCATAAATTGATGGGATTTGAACCCAACATATTATCATTCCTTTTGATATTATTGTTCTTTATGAACAAATTTAAAGCATAAGTGGTTCTAAACCAATTATTTTTTCTCAAATTTAATAATAAGTATATCATTAGTAGCAAAAGACAAATAACCTAAGGAATTACTAACCTTGAAATTACCTTTAGATTTATAATCTCACCTTGTTTGGCAGAGTCTCGTGCTGATAACATGTTATGAAATATAAAAGTAAGAACAAGAAAATATAAAGCAAGAATAAACAGAGAGAGAAGAGGAGAGACTTCTTTATTTCTCTTGAGGGATGATAGATCATAAGATTGATAATACAATGAACAAAATCTCTCTATTTATAGGAAAAAATATTCCCAGTTTTCTCTAAAAGATAGATACTTCATATCCTAATAGATATCAAATAGATCTTATTTATAGTCTTGATAGACATTCACTATAATGTAAATACATTTATAACATTGAGAACTTTTTAATATTTTTTTGTCTCATTTTAATGTTGTTTTAGCTCAAAAATATTACTATCACTTTAAGATTGTTTCCAACTTCACATTTAACATTTAACATTAAAGAAGATTTCTTTTTAATACCACTCAATATTTTTTTTAAGAAAACATTAATAAATAGGAATAACTTGGTAAACTATACCTTGTATTTTATTATTTTACTTAATAAATATGAAAAAAATTAAAATAAATGTTAAAGCGGGATGGATGGGGAGAAAGGTAAGAAATATTTTAATAAAATAAAAGATTTTTTTTTTAAATACATATATCGCCAATAGAGTTTCTATAGCAATCCTCAGCCAAAAGAAATTTTTAAAATTAAAATTGATAAAATCTTTCTTAAAATCAACAATGTCTCAAGAGAATATTTAGAGAAGACCATTATAAAACAAACAAACAATTATATATATATATATCCTCATTTTGAAGTTTCGCTTTAGGCCATCGGATACATTGAGCAGTCCCCGATCGAAAGCAATTATGAATTAAAGTTATTATGGCCTTCTATATTCCTATTCAATGTGGGAGTAACCATCAGGCTGAAGTTGTTGCTGCTAACTATGGGGCGAAATATTGTGTCTCCATAATGGTTTTAATAGGATTGACTTGGAGCTTGGCTCACAGATCATCGTTGATATTCTTAAAAATAAAGACACAAACAGTCTATAATTAAAGAGGATAATCAGACACAGGCACAAGCTATCGAGAGTGTTGAGTTTAGTAAGAACATTGCTTTAGAGAATTTAACAGTGTTGAGAATTTTAAGTAAAATGGCTTCGTCTATAGGAAGAAGCACCTTATACTCCTTTTTTCAACAATTGCCACGAGAAGTAAAGGGATTTATTCAACTGGATAAAAGCCAACTTCCTAATATAAGAAGAAGATTTGATCCAATTTTTTTGTTAGTTAATACTAATGTATAGTCTTTATATAGGTGGTATGGAAGATATATATCTGTTCTTCCAGTTATAGAAATAATTGCAAGCTACAATCATGGGCTACTTTTTTTTTGGAGGCACAGTCTTTGCCCCCCTTACTAGAGTGTACAAATCAAACAGCAAGTAAAATCGAATCGAAGAATCAAGTTAAATATTAAAAAAATAAAATCAACGTGTGGTTTGATTGGATTGGTTTGACGTTAGAAAAAAAACGACTACTTTTTGTTTGGGTTGATATTTAAAAAATAAGTCAAACCCGACCTAAACCACATTAAACCGACGTAGAATACATGTATAATTTAATATTTTAATACTTAAAAAATATTAATTATAATCTAGTTTTTAAATATTTTTTAAATTAAATTATTGTTTGCAATGTTAAGATATATTATTTTAGATTCGGACTTGTAAATATTCACTGCTCAGTAAGCACATGATCCAAAATCCAAATCCATATAGCTTAGACATTGCATCACAAAGCAAGATATATATATATCTTTCAAAAAAAAATTGTTTGGTATTCTTCATGCAATATTTGTTGGTATAGTTCTTCACTGCTCAAACTGAGCTATGCCGTACTCCTACAAATGTATTTTGCATTTGTGGAAGGGCAGGACAGGGTCATTCCTAACCCAGAACAAGGCAGTGCCTATGGTGATGGCAATTTGACAAAAAATTAAATAAATAAAGAAATAAAAGTTAGGATCTGCTACCCATCTTCCAAGATTTGCAACTTTCCCTGCTTTAACATGGATTTTCTAAATCACTTATTTAATCAACTATAGCTAATACTCTCTGTCATCAATTGTTTTTTAGTCCGTTCCAAAATAAGTGTCGTTTTTTCTTATTAGGCAACTTTTTAAAGACACAATTACCCTTTTACCCTTATTGGTTCCACTTAATTAAAAAAAAGATATTGACACATTTTTTGATAAAGAATAATTTGATAAACTTTACCAAGCCTACCCTTTTTTTTTAAAATTTCATGCCCGGTCAAATAGCAACACATAAAATAGGACGGAGGGAGTTTCATTTTGTATACCACTGTATCTGTTTTTTCATTTTTTCTTTTTTCCTTTTTTTGCAACTTCTACCATATAACTTATAAGAGATATTGTACATATATCTCCACAAGTATAATTAAAATACAATTAAAATCAGAACGTATAATAATGTTGAAGACTTGTAATTGTGGTCCAAGACACTGCGTAAATTTCAAAGTCTACTCCCATATTGATAAGTAGCAACATTATCTTTAGCTATCATATTGATAAGTAGCAACATTATCTTTGGCCTACTAAGTAGTCGTTTGACCATGAAAACTAAAATTTTTTGAAGTCGGAGTTAAAGTTGGAGTTGTATTTGACCATGATTTTTTAGAAAAAAAAAAATTGTTTTTTGAAAAAAAAATTTAAAATATGATTTTATGCTCTAACTTTTACGAACTATCAAAATCACCCAACTAAAATTTACCTACTAATGGAAAAAGAACACAATTAGTCACTATTGTAAAAATAATTGTATATACATGGCCATATTTAATGAATTTCATTTATGACATATATATTATTTATATTAATAGTCGTTTTTTCATATTTGAAAATTTTAAATATGGATGTTATATTAACAGATCACTGCTTCCTGTTTTTTAGGTAACAAATATTATCTTTCAAAAAAATTTATTTTTTTAGGAATTTATTTAATTTATTTCCTTCATTTTCCGTTCCTTAAAAATAGAAAATGATGAGTTGTTATTAAATTTTAGAGTGCCGCTAATTTATTTCTTTAATTTTATTATACATGAAAGATTTAACTGTGTGTGAATAAATTATTTCTATGTAAAACATGCTTTGCATATTTATGGTATATTATGTCATATACCATAAATATATAAATATGCTTAGTATGTTTCTTTATACTTTGTATTTTTATATATGTGTGTATATGGTATATACATGGTATAAACTTCATATATAACAGACTTTGTATATTTATATTATAAATATGCTTAGTATGTTTCTTAATACTTTGTATATTTATATATGTGTGTATATGGTATATACATGGTATAAACTTTCTATATAACATACTTTGTATATTTCTATTATAAATATAATACTTTATATATTTATGGGTATAAATATAACACTTTATACATTTATGGGTATAAATATAAATTAGCAGTAAAATAATATCTTAAATAAGGGAGAAAATTAAATAAGGGATAAAAATAATGATGAGAGAGAAAAAGAGATATATATATTAATTAGGATAGCATCAAGTTTGAAATTATAATTATCTTATTCTTTAAAACTGCTATATACGTAATATTGAAAAAGTAATGTTATAAGGAGAACTTTATGTAAAAATTTAAAAGATTGGAGTTATATGTAATAATAATAAAAGTTGGAATTGGAGTTGAAAAATTGTGAAAACAACAAAAACCTATTTTCCCTTTCCAGAATTTTTTTTCGAAATTATTTTCCGAATTTTCATAACCAAACACCACAATTTCCAACTCCGGAAAAAATTTTCGGAAAAAAGGAAAAAAAATTCATGGCCAAACAGGCCCTAAGTATTTTTAAAAGCCGATCCAAAATTTAAATTTATGAGTTCTTATTGCTTCTTTAAAATTAACGTAGTAATAAATGGGTTAACAGTTAAATATTTATTACTAATATTTAGTTAAATTTCTCAATAAATATTTTAAATAAAAGCTATTAGGTTTATGTGAACCTATAATTTGCAATCTATCCTCCATTTGAGCAATGCATGACTAAGGATATAGAGTACTAAATTTAGAAAGCAAAATTGAACTCTGCATGCAATTTATTTATTACTAATATTTAGTTAAATTTCTCAATAAATATTTTAAATAAAAGCTATTAGGTTTATGTGAACCTATAATTTGCAATCTATCCTCCATTTGAGCAATGCATGACTAAGGATGTAGAGTACTAAATTTAGAAAGCAAAATTGAACTCTGCATGCAATTTTATTTCGTGCAAAAAAAGTATATACATATATTTGAAAGACTTGTCATGTCTATTCATAATTTCATATAGAAGAAGATGCACGTATGCTTCGACATGCTTAATGTGGATTATTATTACTCTCTATTTCAACAAGAATAATCAATTTTGACTTGACACAAAGTTTAAGAAAATAAAGAAACTTTTGAATCTTGTGACCTTAAATTAAAATTGTGTTAAATGTATCAAAATACACTTTAATCTTGTGGTTCTAAACATGTCATGTGGAAAGTTGAAATTAAATTATTACTTAATGGAAAGTGATCATTCTTTTTGAAACGGAATAAAAATGAAAGTAGATCCAGGGGCGGATGCACATAGCCTTTGCCGAGGGCTTGAGCACCCACTAACCCCAGTAAAAGTTTTATATTTTTATATAGAAAATACAGTAAAATCAACTGTGATGTATTGGTAAGCACCCATAGACAAAAATGGTGGTTGGGTGCGTTGGCTTTGGTGTGAAACTTAAGCGAAGTGAGCACCCACAACTTTCAAATTCTGAATCCACCTCTGAGTAGGTCATTCTTTTTTAAACGGGGAGAATACTTTATATTTTTAAAAAATGATCGTAGTGAACATGTGTGTAATTACTTCTATCGATGATAACGGTCGATGAAATTACTTCAGAGAAAACCTTTTCCTATTTTGGATCTTACATAATTCTAGATTTGACTATGACACCTACTTTGATATAATTGCATACTTGAAGAAAGAAATTATTTGTTATAACGGGTAAAAATGATCTGATGGTATAAATATTTTATGTTGACTTATACTATAACGTAATTAAACTCATTAGGAGCAGTTAAGCTACTTTTAGTTTTTTTTAGAAACAGTTACTAGCTCACTCAATATACAGTTGGTGAGGATCAATAGGTTCAACCAGAAAAACGTATCAATATATTATATCGTTTTTATTAAAGAAACTTGTGTAGAAAACTTAATATTTACTCTGCATTATGGGGTAATACGAACATAATTAAAGATTAAATAAATACTCTGGTCATTAACGTAAAAGATTTGTCAGAGGTCAAACTAGACCTTAACAAGAAAATGTAAATTATGAAAACTGATGGATTTTTATGTAAAACTTTTCAAGAGAAAAGGGCATAAATGGGTAGGTCTAAAATAATCCCTTAAATATAAACTTATCAGTTTTAGTCCTTTAACTATCCAAGAACTTATCAAGTTTGACCTTTGTATATTTTTATACAAACAACTGGTGTTTATACTAACGGAAATTCACACCTACGTTAGATTTTCTCCATCACTAATTCCTTCATTATTTCTCTCTTCGACACCATTTCTTCAAATTTCTTTTGTCAGAAAATAGCTTAAAACTAAAATAGACAGCACCTTGAACATTGTAATCAATCTATCGAATTAACTCGATTTGGGGAAATATGCTATCCACTTTCAAGCTGAGGAGGTGAATAGTATTATTATTAATTGATTTATCATGTGTTTTATTTTTTTTTAATCATTTCTTTGTTATTACATTATCTCAGCATTATGAACATTTTTGAATATCAACATTAGTTCCGTGGCTAAAAAAGTTTGAAGGTTGAACTAGATTTCAGTGCAAAAGTTAACGAGGTTATGCATCAAGTAGTTTCACGTTGGATAGACAACCTTCTATTCTCGTAATAAAATATTTTGACGTTTTTTGTTGCACTTTGGTGCTGTTTTTTGTGCAGTTTGTTGACATTTTTAATGTATTTTTTTGTGTAGTTTGGCATAGTTTTTGGTGCAACTTGGTGATAGTTTGACGTAGCTTTTTTGTATAGTTTGGTGACACTTTGAGTATTTTAGTGCTGTAATTTGGTTAAATTTGATGCAAACGGATGTTTTTTGTACTTTAAGCTATTTTTTGACAAGAGAAATTTAAGATAGGATGTCCAAGAAAGAAATAATTGAGAAATTTGTGATAGAGAAATCTAATTGAGGTATATGAATTCCCGTTAGTATAAATGATAGTTGTTTGTATAAGAATATATAAAGACCAAACTTGATAAATTTTTAGATAGTTAAGGAATTAAAATTGATAAATATATATTTAAGGGGATTATGTTAGACCTACAAGGGACCATTTATGCTCTTTGCTCAACTTTTAATGTGTATATGTCCCAAAATTATATGGCATTGGCCAAATTCACTTTGACTATTAGATAAGTGGTAGAAAGCAAGTGGGTTCGTCCGGCCAGCTTTTGTCGTTTCTTTTTTGTAATTTTTTATTTTTTTATTTTTAATTTTAATTTTTTAATTTTATATATATATTTAAAAGTTACACAAAATTACTTTAAATATTTAAAAAAAATGAAAACATATGAAAATTTGGTTGACTTTCAAAACTCTATCACTGCTACATAAATTAATATCGATGAAGTAACATATATTATTTAGAAATAATATAAAAAATATACATCATAAATCACAATAATTAACAATTTAAAATATTTAATGACATATAAAAAATTTGATTCATTCTCCAAATACTATCGCAGTTACATAAGACAGGGGGAGTAACATATATTATTTGAAAATTGATTAATAGCAAGTACTATAAATCACAATAATTTTCAACTGAAAATATGTAAAAATTATGTATAAAATATTCGATTGACTCTCTTAATTTCATCAGTGCCACATAAATTGATACAGAAAGAGTAGCATATACTATTTGGAAGTTATGTCAAAATATTATAAATCACAATAATTAAAAATTTAAAATATTTAAAAATCATACAAAAATTTTAAAATTATATAAAAAGTTTGATTGATTCTTCGAATTTTATCAGTGTCAGATAAACTGAAATGGCTAGCGTGACATATATTATAAAAAAATCTATTAAAAGAAGTATTATATATCGTTATAATCAACAATTTAAAATATTTAAAAATCATACAAAAAGTTTGATTAGCTCTTCAAAATTTATCTGTATGACAAAAAATGTAGTATATGTTGGTTCTATGCTGGCACGGGCTCTTTATGTCTAGTACTTATAAAGAGCAATAAGCAGGCACCTCTTTGACATGCTTGTCTGCTTCAGCTGCTTTAATCGTTATTTTACTATATCACCCCTAATTAATCATTATAAATAATCTAAGAATAAAATAATTAATAATATTTAATAAAAATGATAAATTAATTGTTGACGTTTTATTTCTACTTGATATCTTATATGAGACCTATATAAATTTTTTCACAAGTATTTTTTATAGTAATTTCATTATATCACTGTTATAAGTCATTTAAGACATGTCTGTTTCGTTGTTTCAATCGTGATTTTATCATATCACCCATAATTAATTTTAAAAAAAATAAAATAATAAATTAACTCTTGATATTTTGTACTACCTTCTTCAGCTGCTTTCATGATAATTTGCTATATATCACTCCTAATTAATTAGTTTAAGTCATTTAAGTATTAACAAATTAATAATATTTAATAAAAAGATAAAATAAACATAAAATGATAGATTAACTCGAGACCCATTAAAAAAAATTCACATGTATTTCTTATAATAATTTTATTTTATCACTTCTAATTAGATGTTATAAGTAATTTAAGGCATGTCTGCTTCATTATTTCAATAGTGATTTTATTATATCACCCTAATTAATTGTTATGATCGATCATCTAAGCATGAAAAAATTAACATATGTCAACATAAAATATTTGTTTGACTATCGAAATTATATTAATGCCACAAAAATTACGATGGGACAGAGGAAGACATAACTTATTGAAAAATTATGCTAAAAGCATTATAAATCACATATTTAACAACTTAAAAATATATAAAATATTCGATTGACTCTCAAACTTATATCACTGTCAGTTAAATTGGAATAGAAAAAAAAATATTATAAATCTTAATTATTAAAAATTTAAATTATTTTAGTGATGGATTATCTAAATTATATTTGTGTCACATAAATTAAAACAAAAAATAACATATATTAGACTCGGGCACGGTCTTTGATGTCTAGTTTAGATGATAAATATGGATAAAGATTAAAACTATTGGACAAAGATAGCAATAGTTTTCATACACGCTATCAGATGAAAAAATATCATGATAAATTTCAACATATGGGTGAATATCTCCACGGGTATAAAGTGAGAACGTAATCATATTGAAAACTTGTATTTGTGGTCCAAGGTACTGCCTAAATTTCAAAGTCTACTCTATAATACGTTGAACTCAAAATGTCTAAATTCTTGTAATTGTTATGCATATTATTGGGAGGGAGTACGTAGAGAGGTAGTTTTTCTGCAAAACTAAAAATCTATAATTTAATTCACTGAGATATCGCATGTTATTACATTGTGTTACTGCACTTATGAGGAGTTGTATTAGCATATTGGCATGGGGCAATATTATCTTTAGCCTAAGTAATTTCACAAGTCGATCTAAAATTTAAAGTTTCTAAATTTCTTATTACGTCTTTTAAGTTAACATAATAATTGAGTTGTTAAATTTTAGTGAATTTCTTAATACACATGCATATTTTAAACAAAGATTATTAGGTTGATGTAAATCCATAACATGTGAGCTAGATCATCTTCTAGGCATTTGAAGAGCCAAGATATGTTGCACAATCGGCCGGCATGCTAAGTGGGAGGAGTACTACATATAAATGTTTCCATACATTTTCCACTATAAACAAGGAAAAATTAATTAACAATATAGGTTGCTCGAATAGTAAGCACGTTCAATCTTAAGATTAAATTGCTCGAATAGTAAACACGTTCAATCTTAAGAATGCATATTCAAGTCATAAGGGCGCAAATTGGAGGATAAGCTTTGATGAATGTCGTAAGTGCTAAGTTGGAAGCTCACAATTATATTGATAACTGACTTTTGTTTTATTATCAAAGTGAAGCTTTAGAAACCAACAGAACGGGAGTAATTGTTGGACAGTCCCCAAAAGAATTCCATCAAAAAATAAAACAAAGAAACTAACATCAAAAGCAACTATGAATTAAAGTTATTATGGCCTTCTCTATTCCTAATCAATGTGGGAGTAACAATCGGGCTGAAGCTGTTGCTGATAATAGATAACTATGGGGGAAATGATACGTTCATAATGGTTTTAACAGGATTTAGTAAAATGGCTTCATCTATTGGAAGAAGCACCTTATACTCCTCTTTTCCGCAATTACCAAGAGAAGTAAAGGGATTTATTCAACTAGATAAAAGCCAACTTTCTAATATGAGCAGGAGATTTTGATCCAATATTTTTGTTAGTTAATGTGTAGTCTTTGTATAGGTAGTAGGAAGATATATATTTGTTCTCCAGTTATTCAGATAAGTGTAAGCTACAACCATGGGCTACTTTTTTGGAGGTACGGTTTTTGCTCACTTACTGTGGGTGTACAAATCAAACAACAACCAAAATTGAACCGGAGAACTAAGTCAAATTAAAAAAAATAAAACCAATGTGTGGTTTGATTGGATTGATTTGACCTTAGAAAAAAAATGATTATTTTTTGTTTGACTTGGTATTTTTTAAAAAAGTCAAACCCGACCTAAACCAAAATCGACGTACAAACATTTTAGCACTCTTTGAAAAGAGACAATGGATCCACCTATTAATTTGTGTATAAATTATACAATATAATGTTGGATAGCTAATTAGGAGGTAATTAATTAGTTATTGATATATAAAATGAATACGATGCTTGGCTTGCGATTTAGAAACCCGCATAATTAATAAATGCATAAGTTATGATAGAATTTGTGTATTCTTACGCGCAATAGAAGATGAAAAAACTAATAATCGCATAACTATTACTTGTCTAATTCTAGCCAGCTATCAAACGACCCAAAAGTTATGAATAACATTTAATAGAAAACTAATCACTTGAAAAATATTCATAAATCAAACAATTTTCAGTACTATAGTAGTAGTATATACGTAAAAGAACTATACGAAAAGCCTTATTTTGAGATAATGAGTGATGGCTTTAATTTGTAGAGAGCATAAATTACCACTAAGCTTTAGACACTAGAGGAGGAATACTTTGTTTATTCCTAAAGAAATTTGTTGGATCAAATTTAGTCTTCACTTGCACCAATCTATCAAAGTTGTTCTTAAAATATTTCTCTCCCCAAATTCTTGCTTGTGCATAGCTTGTGTTTCCTTTGTTGTTCACTCCCAAATCAAGATCTCTATAGTTGAAATATGCAGCTCTAGGAGATTTGGACACATACCTAGCCATGTATCCATAAAGTTTTCGAATCCAAGATGTCACACCCCTTTTTTCGACTCCAAAAGATTACGTTTTAAGTTTCAAAAGAGTTTTATTACTAAAGTGACAAAATGAAGATTTGTTTCGAAAAGGACTTTTAACAATCAAAACTCAGAGTCGCCACTTGACATAAATCGGGTGTGCCTAGTCACCTTTGGAAATCCCTTTTCAAAACGGTTTGACTCTAAAACTGATCTGTAAACAAAGATTCCAATTAAGGAATTCTGTTGACTGATGGGAAGGTGTTAGGCACTCCTCGATTTCGTGGTTCGACCACAATCTCTTGGTGGAGCATATCAACTAATTTGACACTATGAATGTATAGACCACAAAACACACACAAAATAATCAATCAAACAAAACAAATCCAAAATTATAGTGTCCAGTCCGATTATTACAACCCGAAATTAAAAAAATATTGAAAAGTAAACCTACGCTAACCTACACTAATCCTAAACTATGCTCCAATGTCTTACCCGATGCTTTGGGTCTTCATCACGGACGTCCTCCAAGTACATGATACGTCGGGGCATTTCCCGGTGAATAAATACAAGTGTGACCTCGGGGCATTCCCCGGTGAATGAATACAATTGATCCAAATTCATAAAATAAAACCATTCAACAAACATTTCCAACATTCAACAATCCACAAGTTCTAAATTTGCCGACCCGAATCAACATTTACCTATCCTGTTCGACCTATTATGATACTATCGAGGAATTGACAATTAGACGCGAAGTAACAAAACAATGAATCAAAACAATTAATTTATTCATCTTTTATCAAATTCCGATCCCCCGAATCCATTAACCCGTGATTAACACATGCTTCGATTACCAATTCAAGTTTTCAACGTTCAAATCCAATATCCACCAATACACAATCAAGATTCAAGCATACCAAACACACAAATCATTTATGATTACGTAAAAATTAAAGGGAGAGAAGATATAATTGGACCTGAATGATTGATTTTCGTTGATAATAACAGGTTGAAGAAATTCGAACTCGAAACCCCAAATAGAGAACCTCCACAGCGACGAAATCCAACTCCGAACTTGGTATCAAAATTTAAAATGCGAAAAATGATTGCGATGAACGGAATTTGAATTCTCAGATCAGTAGCGAAGACTGATGACTGATGAGACCAAAACAAAATAACAACAGAATAAACCAGCTGGATGTGAAAATATCACAAAAATCAATCCAAAAATAGAACTGATTTCAACAAGGATTTTTGCTACTGGTTTGTGTTTTTCAACGACGTACAACGAAAGAGGGCGACTGACAGTGCTTTTCCAGTGACAATTTCGGTGAGGTTTTCACCGGAATAACGTCACCTCTCCTTAAATTCACCTATCTTACTCTATCTCCCTGGATTGATCTCTTTTCGTTTCTCCCTTCTCTATTTCGTCAATATGTTAGTGTGTGTCTGTGAGAGTGATGGTGGAGGAGTAATCTGTGTGTCCGTGGAATTGCTGTGCATTTTTTATGTATATGGAAAATAAAAGTTGTGCCTAATATATTCTCTATCCGTCCTTTTTCTGTATTCCTTATGTGGAGTGTATATGTGAGGGATGAATGTGAGAATGTGATCATGATGTGGGTCCTCTTTTTTGTAGTATGTATGTTTATCTTTTTTTTTTCTTTGTGGATAAGAAATGTGAGGAGGGGGTCACGTGAGTAGGTAGGGTAGGGGGTGGGATAAAGATAGGTTGGTTATTTTTTGTTGGATTGGTTAGAATAAGATAAAATTTGTTAGGGATGTTGTTAAGGGTTGTTAATTTTCATATTTTTGTGGGGTATAATCACATGGGTGAGGGTGTACGATAAAGTGAGGTAAAAATGAATAAAATTGAACTTGGAAGAGACAAAATTAGCTGTCTACAACATGCCCCCTTTGAATGTGAGCATGAAGTGTTTTCAGACAAAGATGTAGACAACGAGACAAAATTTTATTCCGACCATTATTCAAAAAGAATGAAACAGAAGAAAGGAGGGAAACCAAGCCTTGACTTTTGACATCATATTCATCCCTAGTTATGAGGGAATCAAGTCACAAGTTTTTCCAAGTGCTGAAAGAAGAGGGACTATACTGAGTTGGAGAGTCGAGCGAGCTCTGTCGAGGTTCCGATCTGCGGCTCTGTCATTACATCAAAAACAAAAATTACAAGTTAAAACATAAATAAAATTACAAAAGTCCTATCTATGCATCTTCTTTTGGACTCTTGACTTGAGTTTGATCACCCTATTTTTCAGGCGGGCTCCTGACTTGCGATTTCTTCAACTTGTTGCCTGACTTTCAATTTCTTCACCCTGTTCTCCAGGAGGCTCTTGACTTGCTATTTTTCAACTTGTTGACTTTCAATTTCTTCACCTTGTTGCTTGAATTTCAACTTCTTTACTTTGTTGCTTGACTTTCAGCTTCTTCAAATTATTGCTTGACTTTTCAACTATTCGCCCTGTTCTTCAGGTGGACTCAAATACCACTTGAATTTCCAAAACGAGGAAGTGTGTCTCCTTACCAATACTGTTTGAATTACCAAAACAAGGAAGTGCGTCTCCTTACAAATGTCTCTTGAATTATTAAACAAGAAAGTGTGTCTCCTTACCAATGCCGCTTGAATTACGAAACCAGGGAAGTGCGTATCCTTACCAATGATGCTTGAATTACCAAACCAAGAAAGTTCATCTCCTTACAATGTCTCTTGAATTAACAAAACAAGAAAGTGCGTCTCCTTACCAATGCTTTATGAATTACCAAAACAAGAAAGTGTGTCTCCTTACCAATGCCACTTGAATTACCAAACTAGGGAAGTGCGTCTCCTTACCAATGTTGCTTGAATTACAAAACCAAAAAAGTGTGTCTCCCTTACCAATGCCTCTTAAATTACCAAAACAAGGGATTGTGTTTCCTTACCAATGTCGCTTGAATTACAAAAATAAGAAAGTGCGTCTCCTTACCAATGCTGCTTGAATTACCAAACCAAGAAAGTGCGTCTCCTTACCAAAGTCATTTGAATTACAAAAATAAAAAAGTGCATCTTCTTACCAATGCCTCTTGAATTATCAAAATAAGGAAGCATGTCTCCTTACCAATGCCTCTTGAATTACAAAAATAAAGGAAGTGTGTCTCCTTATCAATGCTGCTTGAATTACCCAAATAAGGAAGTAAGTTTCCTTACCAATGCCTCTTGAATTACCAAAACAAGGAAGTGTGTCTCCTTACCAATGCCTCTTGAATTACCAAAATAAGGAAGTACGTCTACTCACAAATGCTACTTGAATTTTTCAAACAAGGAAGTGTGTTTCCTTACAAATGTCTCTTGAATTATCTAAACAAGGAATTGCGTCTCCTTACCAATGTCTCTTGAATTACCAAAACAAGTAAGTACGTCTCCTTACCAATACCACTTAAATTACCAAACCAAGAAAGTGTGTCTCCTTACCAATGCTGCTTGAATTACCAAAATAAGAAAGTGCGTCTTCTTACCAATGCCTCTTGAATTACCAAAATAAGGATGTGTATCTCCTTACCAATGCCTCTTAAATTACCAAAACAAAGGAAGTGTGTCTCCTTATCAATGCTGCTTGAATTACCCAAACAAGGAAGTGTGTTTCCCAATGCCTCTTGAATTACCAAAACAAGGAAGTGCGTCTCCTTACCAATGCCTCTTGAATTACCAAAGTAGGGAAGTACGTCCCCTCACAAATGTTGCTTGAATTGCTCAAACAAGGAAGTGTGTCTCCTTACAAATGTCTCTTAAATTACCAAAACAAGAAAGTGCATCTCCTTACCAATGCCTCTTGAATTACCAAAATAAGGAAGTACGTCTCCTCACAAATGTTGCTTGAATTACCCAAACAAGAAAGTGTGTATCCTTACAAATGTCTCTTGAATTATCCAAACAAGGAATTACGTCTCCTTACCAATGCCGCTTGAATTACTAAAATAAGAAAGTGTGTCTCCTTACCAATGCCGCTTGAATTACTAAACCAATACTAAACCAAGAAAGTGTGTCTCCTTACCAATACCACTTGAATTACCAAAATAAGAAAGTATGTCTTCTTACCAATGCCTCTTGAATTACCAAAATAAGGAAGTGCATCTCCTTACCAATGCCTTTTGAATTACCAAAACAAAGGAAGTGCATCTCCTTACAAATGTTGATTGAATTTCCCAAACAAGAAAGTGCGTCTCCTTACAAATACCGCTTGAATTACCAAACAAGGAAGTGCGTCTCCTTACAAATGTTGATTGAATTTTCCAAACAAGAAAGTGCGTCTCCTTACAAATACCGCTTGAATTACTAAACAAGGAAGTGCGTCTCCTTACAAATACCTCTTGAATTACCAAAAAAAAAGTGCGTCTCCTTACAAATGTTGCTTGAATTGCCCAATCAAGGAAGTGTGTCTCCTTACAAATACCTCTTGAATTACCAAACAAGAAAGTGCGTTTCCTTACAAATACCGCTTGAATTACCAAACAAGGAAGTGCGTCTCCTTACAAATGTTGCTTGAATTACCAAATAAGGAAGTGTGTCTCCTTCCAAATGTTGCTTGAATTACCAAATTAGGAAGTACGTCTCCTTACAAATGTCGCTTGAATTACCCAACAAGAAAGTGTGTTTCCTCACAAATGTTTCTGAAATTACTCAAATAAGGAAGTGCATCTCCTCACAAATGTTGCTGGAATTACCCAAACAAGGAAATGCGTCTCCTTACAAATGTCACTTGAATTACCCAAACAAGGAAGTCCATCTCCTTACAAATGTCTCTTGAATTATCCAATCAAGGAAGTGTGTCTCCTAGAGATATTGGATGATGAGTTTTACCATGCTTTTGATTACCAAGCCTGTGCGACAATATTGTCTCCTGCATTTGTGGAAGTGAGGCATTGCAACTTTTGATGTTTAGGCTTTGAAATCCTTGATTTGAAGGTAATATGTATTCCTGTTTCATACAAATAAAACTTGTTAGTTTAAAAACATGGTGGCTGGTTTGTGGCTTTAGCTTTCGCAACAATCGTTCTTGCCCCTATCACATTTAATCTTTCTTTCAACCATTAGCATGCGTCACTGACTTGCTGCATCATTGATCCGAGCTCAGATTATTAAGAGTGACTCTAAAACAAACACAGTATCTCTGCTTTGCCATGCTTCTCAAATAAACCCTTTGAACCTTGATATTTTTATGAGTCCCCTAACTTGTCTGTTGACAAAATTTTTGCATGCCTTATTTCGGCTCACAATCATATCTTTTCATGTGCTGACCCTTTTATCTTGCTTTGCGCAATTGAAGAAGCTGGTAACCAGTTTTACAATCTTTTGTTACTTATTTTGATATGGACTTGACTCAAAGACAACAGAAAAATGACAATGACTTTTATTTAGACAACTGACTTAAGAAAACAAAATAAAAATAAAAGGAAAAAAGAAAAGACAATGAATGTCCTCATTTAAAATAAAGAAATGAAAAATTTATCTAGAAATGATAGTCAACTCTAATGATTATGCCATGCATTTTGGATTAAGCTGCCTTATCTTTCTATTCAAAATTTCTACCAATTGTTGTTGAGTTAATGGCCATGAAACAGAGTTGCTTCCTTAGGTCAATTGCATTTAAGACCCTATTCGGCTAGTGATACCTTGAAGGGCTTTCGCCAACAAACCTCTCTCATTTTCTTTTTCTCAATTCACCATTGTCTTATGGTGTTTGTGAGGCTTTTTCACCATTGATACTCTCTCGCTTTGTTCTCTCAGCTCACCATTTTCTTATGGTGTCCGTGAGGGTTTGTCATCACTGAGACTCTTATTTTTGTTTTTCTCATCTCACAGTCGTGTTACAGTGCCCGTGAGGGTTTTCACTGATAAGACTCTCATTTTTATCTCTCTCAAATTACCATTGCCATATGTGCTCGTGAGAGTTTTCACCAACAAGACTCTCTCATTTTTATTTCTCTCCAGATTTCTTATGCTGAGGAAGACAAGTAGATCCCAAAATGCGTCATCATATCCCTTGCATGCTTAGCCTTAATATTCTCAAAGATTGATCTGAAGGTCTTTCTTTGGTTGTAACTTGGCTTTTGGATAGGATTACAAAGAAAGGATGACATGAGGCTCAAATGACACTTGAAGTGGGGTAGGACCTACAACTTTTGGAATTGACTCAAACAATGAGGATTAACTCATGCCCCAGTTTCTTTGGCTAGGTGACTCTAAATTATTTATTTGGTTGGACCGAGCCCTTAGTAGGGAAGCTTACATATCTCACCTCCAAGAGAGGAGAATCAGGTCATGCGTAGTTCTGTCAGTCTTGCCAAAATGGCCAATTAAACTCTTTTTCCTTTTTCTTTATTTTTGTTGAAACTTTAAAAAGAAAAGAAAATAACAAATTATCAAAAGAATTGACGAAAATCTTTTTTTTTTCAGGTTTAACATCCCTATACAAAATGAAACTTATGATTACCAACGAAGAATCTTTTAGAATTTTTGATTTTGAATTTCATACGAAAATAAAATTTGAACCTATTAAAGGAAAATCTTTTGTGGTTTTCTTTTAAAGATGCATATGACATCTACTCTAAATGAAGAGTGAAAAAAATATTTTTAGATTTTTGAAATAAGATACCCAAACCAACAATAGGTTGCCTAAGTATCTCACATCCCGAAAGAGGAGAATCAGGGGTTCGTAGTTTATTTAGATTGGACAATTAAGGATTAAATGACAAACTAAACCCCGAATTGAGAGACACGACTAAAGACAGATGAATAAAATCTTTTTGGATTTTTAATTAGAAACTAACACCAACAACTATGAAAGAAACAATCTTTCTGATATTTTCGTTATATAAAAATGTACAAAGCTCCTATTGAAAGGAAAAAATATTTTTGGAGTTTTCGAATTATGAATACTTACTAAAGAAATAAAAGGAAAATCTTTTTAATATTTTTGATTTTTTGGAAAATGAGTCAAAAAGTTAAAAATCATTTTTTTTGAATTGTGAAAAGCCATAAAGAACCCTAAAAACTACCAAATCTCTTCTTCTTTTTCACTCTCTTTTTTTCTTCCTTTTTTTTCAACAATTTTTTGCCTACACACTTTGCTTCTAACTCATGCTTTTGTCCAAATCAGTCTGTCAAATAATCTCGTTACCCTCAAAGATGCAACATTTAGCACGTAGGGATGCATTAGAGGTGAGTCTCCTACAAAGGGCCACGTGGGTCCTGCTAGATCTCAATATGATGCAAATAAGCATGACCTAAAGGCTGACCTACGCTGGGATTCACTAACAAGGCTGTTCGGGGGAGCGTATGGTCAATAGTGGCTGCGCTAGCTTTCCACCCATTCCATACCAGCCGACGGCTCCCTCTCCTAAAAATAAAGGTGACTCAACTATAGGTCGTGTACACAACGTGTATTATAGAACTTGTTGCAGAAAGAATTGACTCGGGTTATGCAAATGATGCCAGATATAAAGCGGTAGCACATAAGAGAAAAATTGTAAACACATAGCACGTAGGCACTCAACAACGATAAACAAATAAAACAATAACACAAACAATGTCTATACACTCATAATGTCAAAACTAAGTCGATATAACACCAAAATATGCTTGAATTCTAACAAGGATCCCCAGCAGAGTCGCCAGAGATGTCACACCTCTTTTTTAATCAAGAAAAAGCTAATTGTTAAGTTTCAAAAGGGTTTCTATTATTAAGTGACAAAAATGAAAATTTGTTTCGAAAAAGGATTATTTACATTTAAACTCAGAGTCTCCACTCGGAATAATTCGGTGTGCCAAGTCACCTTTGAAAAATCCTTTTTAAAAATGATTTGACTCTTTTAAACTGATCTGCGAATAGAGATTCCGGCTAAGGAATTCTGTTGACTGAGGGGAAGGTGTTAGGCACCCCTCGATCCCATGGTTTGACCATGGTCGCTTGGTGGAGCATATCGGCTAACTTGACAGTATGAATGTATAAATCACACAAAGCACGCGAAAAAGATCAATCAAGCAAACAAAACAAAACAATCCAAAATTTAGTGTTTAGTCCCATTATACAGTCCAAAATAAAAAAAATACAAAAAATATAAATCCTATGCTAAACTAGTCCTAGACTAAGGCGCCACCCGATGCCTCGGGCTTTCATCACGAACGTCCTTCGGGTACAAGATACCTCGGGGCATTCCCCAGCAAATAAACACAAATACCTTGGGGCATTTCCCGGCCAAATGAATATATCTGAATTAAATAAGATTACTAGAAGAACGTTCAAAACACACATTTAAACATTCAAAGCATTCAATCAACACATCACTCCTAAATTTTGCCTACCCGAACCTAAATATTTTGGCTATTCAATTCGACCTATCATGATACCATAGAATTCACAAATTCGATATTAATTCCGCATCAAACAAAAAAACAACGAAACCAACATTAATTTAAATTCACCCTTTTTATCAATTTCTAGTTCCGCCCCAAATTCATTCTCAATCAATGATTAACACATGCTTCGATTATCAATTCACTTTCATAATCCGAATTCAACATCAACCAATATTCATGATTCAAACATCACGAAATCAAACAATCACAGATTAACTCATTATCAATTCGCCACACAAAACATCAAAACTTAAAATTACCCAAAAAAAGAGATGAGAAATAGACCTCACTTCGGAACTTTTGAAAAATATTGCTTGATAGAATAAAGAAATCCACTCCCGATAGCCTCGAACCGTACCTCAATCACGACAAAAGATCTAACTTGATATCGCAAATTCTTCGAACAAATTTGAATATAGAATCGACCCCAAACAGAATTGAATCAATCCCAAACAGAATTGAAGAAGAATATTAACTTAACCGAGACAGAAATTATAAAAAAAAAAAAAGAAAAGAACTGTATCGAAATCCCACTGGAGTCAATCCGAATCTCAACGAAAAATCACACCAAATGTTGATTTCAGTTAATTTTAGTTACTGGTTCTAACTTTTAATGGCGAGAAGGATGATTTTTGGGTCAGTGATGGTTTAACCAACGTGTGGTAACGGATTTCGACGACATCGTCGCTGAAAAGCTTCGATGACAGCCGGATCCTGCACACCTTCCTCAATATCTCACTGTTTTTATTTTTGAACCTCACGATTTTACTCTTTCTCTCTTGTTGCTGCGTTAATACCTCTTTTAATCTCCGATCAACTCTCAATTTCCATCGGTGTTTTTCATTTCTCCAATCAGCTCCCTCTCATTTTTTAATTTCACATCCGATTTACTTTTACTGTGTGCGTGTGTGAGTGCAATTTAGTGTACTATGAGAAGATTGATTTCTCTGTGTGTGTATCATCTGGAGAAGAAGCCCCAAGAAAAAAAATGAAGTCCCTGCTTCTTTTATGCTTATCCCCCTTTTTTGTAATGGTGAATATTATATATATTATCTTCTGTGGATGATGTTCCCTGTGGGTCACTCTATTTGTGTATATCATTTGGGTAAGGCAAAGAAAGATTTGAGTTGGTGGGGAAGGGTCACATGGGTATAGGGGTGTGGGGTGGTGAGGTGTTTTATTTTGATTGGGTAGGTTATTAGGATAAGATAAAATTAGTTAAAGGTTATTGTTTTGTTATTTTGTGGATGGATTATCACATGGATGAGGGTGTGTGGTAAGGTGACCTAAAATAAATAAAATTTAACTTGAGAGGGACAAAATTAGGTATCTACAACAAGGAAATACATCTCCTCAAGATATTAGATTATGAGCTTCACAGTGGTTTTTGATTACCAGACCTGTGCAACAACATTACCTTTTGCATTTGTAGAAATGAGAATACTACGGCCTTTGATGTCTAGGCTTTGAAATTCTTGATCTAAATATAACATGTGTTCCTTTTTCATACAAAGAAAACTTGTGAGTTTAAAAACATGGTGGCTGGTTTATGGTTTTAGCTTTCGTGGCAATTGCTCTTTTCCTTATCACATTTAACCTTGCTTCCAACCATTAGCATATGTCATTGACTTGCTGCATAATTGACCAAACGCAGATTATCAAGAGTAACTCTGAAACAAACATAGTATCTCTGCTTTGTCGTTCTTCTCAGATAAACCCTTTGAACCTTGGTATTTCCGTGAGTTGCCAGACTTGTCAGTTGACAAAAATTTCTGCATGTCTTATTTTGTCTCACAATCGTGCCTCTTTCATGTGTTGGCCTTTTGTCTTGCTTTGCGCAATTGAAGAAGCTGGTAGCCAGTTTTTAAATCTTTTCTCACTTGTTTTGATATGTACTTCACTCAAAGACAAGAGAAAAATGACGATGACTTTTATTTTGACAACTAACTCAAGAAAACAAAATAAAAACAAAAGAAGAAAGAAAAGACAATGAATGTCCCAATTTGAAACAAAGAAATGAAAAATAATCTAGAAATAACAGTCAACTCTAATGATTATGCCATGCATTTTGGATTAAGCTACCTTATCTTTCCATCCAAACTTTCTACCAATTGTTGTTGAGTTAATGGCCATGAAACTGAGTTGTTTCTTTAGGTCAATTTCCTTTAAGACCTCACTCGGCTAGTGACACCTCGTATGGTTTTTACCAATAAGCCTCTCTCATTCTGTTTTTCTCAGTTCACCATTGTCTTATGGTGTCTGTGAGGGTTTTTCACCAATGAGACTCTTATTTTCATTTTTCTCAACTCATAGTAGTCTTACAGTGCCCGTGAGGGTTTTCATCGATAAGACTTTCTCATTTTTATCTCTCTCAAATTACCATCGCCTTATGGTTCCCGTGAGGGTTTTCACTAATAAGACTCTCTCATTTTTATTTCTCTCTTGATTCCTTATGCTGAGGAAGACAAGTAGTTCCCAAAATGCGTCATCATATCCCTTGCATGCTTATCCTTAACATTCTTAAAGATTGATCTGAAGGTCTTTCTTTGGTTGTACCTTGGAATTTGAATAGGGTTAGAAAGAAAGGATGACATGAGGCTCAAACGACACTTGAAGTGGGGTAGGACTTACAACTTTTGGAATCGACTCAAATAATGAGGATTAACCCATGCCCCAGTTTCTTTGGCTAGGTGACTATAAACTATTTATTTGGTTGGACCGAGCCCTGAGTAGGGCAGCCTACGTATCTCACCCTCGAAAGAGGAGAATTAGGTCACGCATAGTTTTGGCGGCTTGTTTTGCTTGATTCTGATTTCTTTTTTTCTTTTGACTTTTTTCTTCTTTCTGATTTTCCTGACTTTATTTTTCTTAATACTCTTTTTTTCTTTTTGGACACATTTTTTCTCTTTTTTTTGAAACTTTCTGTCTCTATTCTTTTGCTCAACACTTTTCTTTTGAGTTTTGTTGACTATATCTTGATTCCAAAAGAGGGGTATGAAAGAAAATAGGACTAAAGCTCAAATGGGGTAAACAAAGGATGACACTATGTTTGGATAACAGAATAAAATAAATTCGTCATATCAATCCTTGAAAATACTAGTAGATAGCATGCAAGTGAAAGTGAAAGATGAAAATCATTGTGACATCTCTTACAACATCAACTTTGACTGAGTCTGTGCGTCACTACTTCTTCCGTAAACTCCACCCTTGTTGTGTAATCCTCACATCGAATGACTCATGCTTTCGTGGAGCTGATTTTTTTGTTTTTTTTATGTAGGACCACACATTCACTATTTGACCTAATTGAGACATATCTTTCAATTAATGACCAAGTTATTCTTGCGATTCTCAAAATAGTTGCGTTAATTTTTCAAATAAGGCTTCAACTTGTCACCAAATATCTCAACACTCTACCTATGTCCTCAGATACTTTCTTTTTCTAACATTAATCCTTTGACTCTATGCTTATGCTTAAACTAGATTTTAAGATCTGGATGAAAATTCTGCTAGCACGTCATAACACTAGAATCAACATAAAATGTACTATGTAAAGAAAACAAACAAACAACATAAATTTAAAATACAAAGGAAAAAGGGACACTTCATTTAATTAAAATGAAAGATAGAAGGATTTGAACATAACGAGAAAAGGACAAAACAAGATAGATCACAAACTACAACCCTGAAATAATTCGGATAACAAAAAATAAAACAAAATAGGCTACCAGACCTCTTCTTAGTAAGAAGAGAAGTGACTTCTCAATTTATTAGCCTGACATCTTAGCCACTGGTTTGCATATCAGCATGACTAGAACTTTCCTCACTGTCAATGTTCTGCACCATAATTGATTTATCTTGAATCATCTTTTCAATTTTTGTTTTCAAAGCACGACAATCTTCAATACTGTAACCCTGAACATCAAAATGATATGCACATCGTACATTAGGATCAAAACTTCTTGAATGTGGGTCAGGAGCATACCCAAGGAGAGGAGTAATCTGCCCTACAATACCAATCTCTGGAATAAACTGGCATATGACTCTCCAATTGGTGTGAAGCTATCCCTAGACTTCTGCCTCGTTTCATTATTTGGCTTGGACCAAAAATCTGGCCCATAAGGGCTTCGTATGGAGTTTGAGGATGACTCTGAGGAGTTGGTGAACTTCATTGTGGGTAAGAAGGGGATTGAACATATGGTTGTGCATTGTATACTAGATATGGCAGTGAAGGAATGGAGTATAATAGATTTTGGGAGTGATTTTGTGGAGCTTGGGCATAAGCTTGGGTTTGAGCCGGTAGGTAACGATGGTGTGGTCCTCTTGCCCGTTCTTGTTTTCCAACTACAATGGCAGATGCATCTTCCTCATACTTATTCCCTCCGACACTTTCCAAACCTTTTTGAATTGCTTGAGTAGTCGTTTTCAATGTTACAACACTTATAATGCGGCCGGTCTTAATTCCATCCTCTATCATCTCCCCCATTTTGAGGATCTTAATAAATGGTTTGCTTAATGCAGGTAACAAGTGTTGATAATATGTTTCATCCTGTGCTTGAATAAATAACTCCACTATATTACTTTTTTCATTGACGGTTTCACCCTAGCAGCTTGTTCATGCCATCTAATCGCATACTCTCTGAAAGTCTCAGTACTTTTTTTCTTTATGTTAGTTAGGGATTTCTCGTCAAGAATCAACTCCACATTGTATTGGAATTGTTGCACAAATTCATTAGCTAGGTTATCCCAACTAATCCACTTGTCGATATCTTGGTTAACAAACCATTCTGAAGCTAGGCCTGAAAGACTCTCACCGAAATATGCCATGAGTAGTTCTTCTTTCCCCCCAGCACCCCTTAGTTGGTTGCAATAACGTCTCAAATGTGCTACAAGGTCGCCATTTCCATCATACTTCTCAAACTTCGACATTTTAAAACCAAAAGGAAGATGAACCCCTGGAAACATGTGCAGATCTTTATATGAGACACTTTTGTACCGCCCAAGTCCCTGGAGGTCTTTTATAGCCAGTTCCAAACTTCTCAATTTTTTGGTCATTTCCTCTTGTTCTTCTGTTATAATAGGATTCTCAGTGTTAAGAGAAAATTAAGGCGGGTGAGTATAGCCATAAGGATTAGTCGACTTAAATGTGGGCTCAATAGCATGATGTTGATCAGCAAAAATATTCAATATAGGCTCTCTCGCAGAGTGGAGAGGCACAACTTGTGGATAAACCTCAAAAGTAGGAGCTTCGGGTGGGGGTGGTGCTGCAAAAACATAAACAGTGGGTGGAGTCGAGCATGTGGTAGCTTTGTGTTGAGGAGTGAGGAAACGAATATTGAAAGTGTTTGGATAGTGTTACCCCGAAGCAGGTCCTGATGCATGTTGTGGTGTGTCAACAAAAATAGGAAACTGTGTATGTGACACTGGAGGCAAGCTAGAAATATATTCCAGATTATCAGAGGGAAATGGAGGAGGTGGAAACCCATTAGCCCAAACTCGATGCATTTCTATCATTTGTTGTCTTAATTTTTAAATTTCTTCATTACTCTTAAATTCTCATTGCCCGAACTCTCTATCTGATCAGTGACAATAAACTCGATATCCTTGTTGTCCATAACTTTCTTTGTGACTTGGTGCAATATGGAGGACCAACCAAAATGCCACAAACCAACCACCTTAAACTAACTGAACAAGAGATAGCAAATGCGTTAGAATTCAACATTTTTTTAAAAAACTTTTTTCTCTTTTTGGAAATGTCACTGAACCCAAGAGAGGCTTCTACGTATCTCACCCCCGAAAGAGGAGAATCAGGTGTGCATAGTTCGTAAAGTCTTGCTAAAATGGCCAATTAATTCTTTTTCCTCCTTTTTTTTTTCTTTTTGTTGAAACTTTAAAAAGAAAAGAAAAAACAAATTATCAAAAGAATTGAAGAAAATATTTTTTTTTTGCTTTTTTCAGGTTTAACATCCCTATACAAAATGAAACCTATGAATACCAAAGAAGAATCTTTTAGGATTTTCGATTTTAAATTTCATACGAAAATAAAATTTGAACCTATTAAAGGAAAGTCTTTTGTGGTTTTCTTTTAAAGATGTATATGACATCTACTCTAAATGAAGAGTGAAGAAAATATTTTTGAATTTTTGAAATAAGATCCCCGAACCAACAATAGGCTGCTTACGTAGCTCACATCCCGAAAGAGGAGAATCAGGAGTGCGTAGTTCAGTCAGATTGGACAATTTAGAATTAAATAATGAACTGAACCCTGACTTGAGAGGCACGACCACAGACAGACGATGAAAAGTGACGATAAATCTTTTTTGGATTTTTAATTGGAAACTAAGACCAACTACTATGAAAGAAAAAATCTTTCTGATATTTTCGTTATATAAAAATGTACAAAGCTCCTATTGAAAGGAAAAAATATTTTGGGAGTTTTTGAATTGTGAATACTTACTAAAGAAATAAAAGGAAAATCTTTTAACGTTTTTGATTTTTTGGGAAATGAGTGCAAAAAGTAAAAAAAATAATTTTTTTTGAAATTGTGAAAAAACAACAGCCATAAAGAACCCTAAAAACTACCAAAACTCTTTTTTCACTCTTTTCTTTCGTTCTTTTTTTTCAACAATTTCTCGCCTACACACTTTGCTTCCAACTCATGCTTTTACCAATCAGTCTGTCAAATGACCACATTACCCTAAAAAATACAACATTTAGCACGTAGAGATGCCTTAAAGGTGAGTCTCCTGCAAAGAACCAAGTGGGTCCTGCTAGATCTCAGTATGATGCAAATAAGCATGACCTAAAGGTTGACCTATGCTGAGGTTTACTAACAAGGCTGTTCGGGGGAGCGTATGGTCAAAAGTGGCTGCACTAGCTTTCCACCCACTCCATACCAGCCGATGACTCCCCCTCCTAAATATAAGGGTGACTCAACTATAGGTCGTGTACACAACGCGTACTACAGAACTTGTTACAGAAAGAATTGACTTGGGTTATGCAAATGATGTCAGATATAAAGCGATAACACATAAGAGAAAAATTGTAAACACGTAGCACGTAGGCACTCAACAACGACAAACAAATACAAACAATAACACAAACAATGTCTATACACTCATAATGTCAAAAATAAGCCGATATAAATCCAAAAATAAGCTCGAATTCTGAAAAGGATCCCCAGCAGAGTCGCCAAAACTGTCACTCCTCTTTTTTAACCAAGAAAAGATTACGTTTTAAGTTTTGAAAGGGTTTTATTATTAAAGTGACAAAATGAAGATTTGTTTCGAAAAAGACTTTGAACAATCAAAATTCAGAGTCGCCACTTGACATAAATCAGGTATGCCAAGTCACCTTTGGAAATCCCTTTTCAAAATGGTTTGACTCTAAAACTAATCTACGAATAGAGATTCTGACTAAGAAATTCTATTGACCGAGGGAAAGATGTTAGGCACCCATCGATCCCATGGTTCGACCACGGTCGCTTAGTGGAGCATATCGATTAATTTGACACTATGAATGTATAAACCACACAAAACAATCAATCAAATAAACAAACAAAATAAATCCCAAATTATAGTGTCCAGTCTGATTATTACAACCCAAAATAAAAAAAACATTGAAAAGTAAACCTACGCTAACCTACACTAATCGTAAAATAAGCTCCAATGCGTTACCCGATGCTTCGGGTCTTCATCACGGACGTCCTCCGAGTATATGATACATCGGGGAATTCTCCGATGAATAAATACAAGTGTAACCTCGGGGCATTCCTTGGCGAATGAATACATTTGATCCAAATTCATAAAATAAAACCATTCAACAAATATTTCCAACATTCAACAATCCACAAGTTCTAAATTTGCCTACCCGAACCTACATTTGTCTATCCTGTTCGACCTATTATGATACTATTGAGTAATTGACAATTAAACGCAAAGTAACAAAACAATGAATCAAAACAACTAATTTATTCATCTTTTATCAAATTTCGATCCCCCGAATCATTAACCCGTGATTAACACATGCTTCGATTACCAATTCAAGTTTTCAACGTTCGAATCCTAAATCCATCAATACACAATCAAGATTCAAGCATAGAAACACACAAATCATTCATGATTACATAAAAATTAAAGGGAGAAAAGATTGAATTGGACCTCAATAATTGATTTTTGTTGATAATAACTGGTTGAAGAAATCCAAACTTTAAACCCCGAATAGAGAACCTCCATAGCGACGAAATCTAACTCCAAACTTGGTATCAAAATTTAAAACGTGAAAACTGATCGCGATAAAGAAAATTAAGATGAATAGGATTTGAATTCTCAAATCAATAGCGAAGACTGATGACCGATGAGACCAAAACAAAATAACAACAGAATAAACCAGCTGGATGTGAAAATATTACAAAAATCAATCCAAAAATAGAACTGATTTCAATGAGGATTTTTGCTACTGGTTTGTGTTTTCCGGCGATGTGCAATGAAAGAGGGTGACTGATAGTGCTTTTCCGGTGACAATCCGGTGAGGTTTTCACCGGAATAACCTCACCCTCTCCTTATATTCACCTCTCTTACTCTATCTCCCTCGATTGATCTCTTTTCGTTTCTCCCTTCTCTGTTTTGTCAATATGTTGGTGTGTGTCTGTGAGAGTGATGGTGGAGGAGTGATCTGTGTGTTCGTGAAATTGCTGTGCGTTTTTTGTGTATATGGAAAATGAAAGTTGTGCCTAATATATTCTCTATCCGTCCTTTTTCTGTATTCCTTATATGGAGTGTATATGTGAGGGATGAATGTGAGAATGTGATCATGATATGGGTCCTTTTTTATAGTATGTATGTTTATCTTTTTTTTTCTTTGTGGACAAGGATAGGTAGGGTAGGTAGGGTAGGGGTTGGGATAAGGATAGGTTTGTTATGTTTTGTTGGAGTGGTTAGAATAGGCTAAAATTTGTTAGGAATGTTGTTAAGGGTTGTTAATTTTTATATTTTTGTGGGGTATAATCACATGGGTGAGGGTGTACGATAAAGTGAGGTAAAAATGAATAAAATTGGACTTGGAAGGGAAAAAATTAAGTGTCTACACAAGATTTATGTTTTTCAGAATCCACTCCCGATAGTCTCGAACTGTACCTCAATCACGATAAAAGATCCAACTTGATATCGTAAATTTTTCGAACAAATTTGAATCCAGAATCGACCCCAAACAGAATTGAATCGACCCCAAACAGAATTGAAGAAGAATATTAACTCAACCGAGACAGAAATTATAAAAAGAACCGGGAAAAGAACTGTATCAAAATCCCACAGGAGTCAATCTGAATCTCCACAAAAAATCACACCAAATTTCAATTTCAGCTAATTTCAATTACTGGTTCTGACTTTTAATGGTGAGAAGGA
Organism: Capsicum annuum; assembly: GCF_002878395.1. NCBI lineage: Eukaryota > Viridiplantae > Streptophyta > Magnoliopsida > Solanales > Solanaceae > Capsicum > Capsicum annuum. The sequence goes on along the minus strand of NC_061112.1, from coordinate 116,438,014 downwards.
TGATTTTTGGGTCACTGATGGTTTAACCGACGTACGGTAATGGATTCCGGCAACGTCGTCGCCGAAAAGCTTCGATGCCGGTCGTATCCTGCACACCTTCCTCAATCTCTCACTGCTTCTATTTTTGAACCTCATGATTTTAACCTCTCTCTCTCATGTTTCTGTAGTAATCCCTTTCTCAATCTCCGATCAACTCTCAATTTTCGTCGGTTTTTTTTAATTCTTCGATCAGCTCTCTCATATTTTTTAATTTGACACCCGATTTACTCTCACTGTGTGCGTGTGTGAGTGTGATTTAGTGTACTGTGAGAAGATTGATTTTTGTGTGTGTGTATCGTATGGAGAAGAAGCCCCAAGAAAAAAAATGGAGTCCCTGCTCCTTTTATGTGTATCCCCCTTTTCTGTGATGGTGTATATTGTATATGTTGTCTTCTGTGGATGATGCTCCCTATGGGTCCCTCTATTTGTGTATATCATTTTGGTAAGGCGAAGAAAGATGTGACGTGGTGGGGAAGGGTCACAAGTGTATAGGGTGTGGGGTGGTGAGGTGTTTTATTTTTATTGAGTAGGTTATTAGGATAAGATAAAATTAGTTAGAGGTTATTGTTTTGTTATTTTGAGAAGGGATTATCACATGGATGAGGGTGTGTGGTAAGGTGAGCTAAAATGAATAAAATTGGACTTGGGAGGGACAAAATTAGGTGTCTACACAAGATATATATTTTTTCAGAATCTTTCATCTTCCCCCATATCACCGCATAATGGATCATGAATATTATTCCATCTCTATTAGGGAAAGGTGTTTCAGATTCTGAGAATTCACTCAACTCTCCTCCATAGGGACTAAACTGTAATTTGGCTGCATTTTTGCCTACTTGGTTGAATAGTTTCCATATACCTTCAAGACCGTTTATAGAAATTGGACATTAGACATAATCTGATTTCCCTTTGAAGAATGAGATTAGATTAGTGGTGATATTCCAATTTATTAGTAACAACTCAAGTGGTGTGCCCCTAGGGAAACCAGCAAAGAAGAATATAGATTCGATCCAACTCATATCAATGCAATCTTCTTTCACTACTCCTAGCTCCGGGAAGCTCTTTTACATTTTGGGAAGGGGTTCATCCACTCCTCTAACAAACTTTGTAGTGAAAATGGCATGGACAGTCCTTTGTCCACGTCTGACTAGAGATTGACTACTCCACAGGAAGAGCCTGAGGAGAAGATTATCATCAACTTTGTGCGTGATATGTTGCCATTTGTAGACTAGTTGAGTTGCATTTTGTTCCAAGTTTCGTGTCACATTGAATACTGTCACCTTTTCTGGAATGTCGAGTAATTTCACCTTTCATGAGATAATGATACCGAAACTAGTCCCTCCACCTCCTCTAATAGCCCAAAAGAGATCCTCACCCATTGATTCTCGATCATGGATCCGTCCATTGGCATTGATTAGCTTAGTATCAATGATATTATCAGCAGCTGTACCCAATTTTCGTGACATCATGCCATAGCTACCACCATTAAAGTGTCCACCAACACCATCGGTAGGGCAAACCCCACCAACAAAGGCTAATGTTTTACTTTTCTCCGCGATTCTATAATAAACTTCCCCTATGGTAGCTCCATCTTGAATCCAAGCAGTCTTGTCTTAGTGTCAATGGAGATTGATCTTAGGTTCCTAAGATCAATAATGACAAAGGGGGTTTCAGAAATGTATGAAAATCCCTCATAGTCATGTCCACCGCCTCGAATTCTGATCTATAGGGCATGTTTCTTGGAGCAATGTATAGCTGTCTGGAATTGAGATTCATCATTAGGAGTGAAAATAATAGATGGTTTGAAGTCGGAGGTTATCCTAAGATTCTCTGAAAAAGAGTTATAAATAGTGGAATAAGCTGAATTATTAGGAGTGTGAATGACTTGTGATATTGAGTTTGAGTTCATAATTTTGTGGGAAAGACATTCAAGAAAATCATCATGAGTGTTGTTGGCCCATGATGATGAAAGGCAAATTGAGAGGAAGTGAAAGATTGTTAACTTCTTTAAAGTAGTCATATCGATTATTTGTCGTTGCAAATCTTGATGATGGAGAAAATGGAAACAAAGAACTTCTATTTATAGCTTTGGCTAGGGTATGGCTGTCAAGTGGGCTGGGCCGGGCCGGGCCAACCCGGAATCGGCCCGCGTTATTTAACCGGGTTGAGGGATGGGCCGGGGCCGGGTTGGGGTCTATGTGGGCCGGGCCGGGCCCAACAGTCAAAAAAATTAAAAACCACCCTAACCCGGCCCACTTAACCCAACCCGGTCAAACCTACCTAAACCTGGTCAAACCCGGTCAAAAATATAAAAAAAAAACAATTCAATATACATTATATATACCCACCTATATACATTATAAATGCGTTAAACAATATATATACACTATATATATAGTATATACTACATTAGAATTTAAAAAATATATACACATATACACAATTACACATATATATGCACCATCCAAATATATATGTACTACTTTAAACTTTAAACTTTAAACTTTAAATAAAATATACTACAATAGAGTTACATATATATATATATATATATACATATATATATATATAATTATATATATACACATGTATACCTTAAATATACACGTCTATAAAAGATCTATTCACATATATACACTCTAATCTATGTATATAATACTTTACATGAAATATACTATAATATATAAACATTAAAATATATATTTGTATAGTTATATACTAATTTAAAAAATATATACACATGTATACGTTAAATATACACGTCTATAGAAGATCCATTCACATATATACACTTTATTCTATGTATATGTAATACTTTAAACGAGATATACTACAATATATATACATTACAATATATATTTGTATAATTATATACTAATTTATAAAATATATAGACACGTATACGTTAAATATGCACGTCTATAGTAGATCCATTCACATATATAAACTCTATTCTATGTATATGTAATACTTTAAATGAAATATACTATAGTATATAAACATTACAATATATATTTGTATAGTTATATACTAATTTATAAAACATATACACATGTTTACGTTAAATATACACGTCTATAGAAGATCTATTCACATATATACACTCTATTCTATGTATATGTAATACTTTAAATCAAATATACTATAATATATAAACATTACAATATATATTTGTATAGTTATATACTAATTTATAAAATATATACACATGTATACGTTAAATATACACGTCTATAGAAGATCTATTCACATATATACACTCTATTCTATATATATGTAATACTTTAAATGAAATATACTACAATATATATACATTACAATATATATTTGTATAGTTATATACTAATTTATAAAATATATACACATGTATACGTTAAATATATATAATTATAGAAGATCTATTCACATATATACACTCTATTCTATGTATATGTAATACTTTAAATGAGATATACTACAGTATATATACATTACAATATATATTTGTATAGTTATATACTAATTTAAAAAATATATACACATGTATACGTTAAATATACACGTCTATAGAAGATCCATTCACATATATACACTCTATTCTATGTATATGTAATACTTTAAATGAAATATACTATAGTATATAAACATTACAATATATATTTGTATAGTTATATACTAATTTATAAAACATATACACATGTTTACGTTAAATATACACGTCTATAGAAGATCTATTCACATATATACACTCTATTCTATGTATATGTAATACTTTAAATCAAATATACTATAATATATAAACATTACAATATATATTTGTATAGTTATATACTAATTTATAAAACATATACACATGTATGCGTTAAATATACACGTCTATAGAAGATCTATTCACATATATACAATCTATTCTATGTATGTGTAATACTTTAAATCAAATATACTATGATATATAAACATTACAATATATATTTGTATAGTTATATACTAATTTATAAAACATATACACATGTATACGTTAAATACACACGTCTATAGAAGATCTATTCACATATATACAATCTATTCTATGTATATGTAATACTTTAAATCAAATATACGATAATATATATACATTACAATATATATTTGCATAGTTATATACTAATTTATGAAACATATACACATGTATAAGTTAAATATACACGTCTATAGAAGATCTATTCACATATATACACTCTATTCTATGTATATGTAATACTTTAAATGAGATATACTACAATATATATACATTACAATATATATTTGTATAGTTATATACTAATTTATAAAATATATAGACACGTATACGTTAAATATGCACGTCTTTAGAAGATCCATTCACATATATAAACTCTATTCTATGTATATGTAATACTTCAAATGAAATATACTATAATATATTTGTATAGTTATATACTAATTTGTAAAACATATACACTTGGATACGTTAAATATATACGTCTATAGAAGATATATACACCATTCAATATATATGTACTAGTTTAAATAAAATATATACTACAATATTTATATATATATATATATATATACACTAATTTATAAAACATATGCACATGTATACGTTAAATATATACTACTTTATATTTAGAAGATATACACACATATATATATACCATTCAATATATATACTACATTATATAAAAGTATAAAACATATGCTACTTAAAATAATAAATTAATAATACTTGATAGTAAATTAATAATGTATTAAAACGAAGTTTGTAATTTCAGTTTGTGAAATTCTGAATTTTCAAGAAAAAAGAAAAAAAAATCTTAATCGGGCTGAGTTAACCGACGGGCCCAAATTGAGTTGGGTCTGAGCCGGGTTAACCGGGCCCAAATAAAAAACTCAACCGAACCGAGATCCGGACCCCTAAAGCCCTTGGACTTACCAAACTGAGTCAAATCAGATCGATTTAATTATGTGGGCCGATTCAAGCCGGCTAAAAACCTGCCCGTTTGACACCCTTAGGCTCGGGTGAACTTAAGGGAGCTTAGTTACAAACCCCAAGACCCCGTGGTATAGAATAATACAAATGTTTTCACCTACTTTATTCATAAAACATTTCCAATGCCGTTATAGAATTCTCCAAGAAGTTTATTTCACTCACACTATTTTTTATCTTATTTCACTTTTTAGTCTGTTTTAAAAAATATTTTTTTTTTTTTTATATATTTTTAATTCTAACTTTCCACGTGAATTAAAATTAAGATAACAAAATTAAATCACATTTTAGTGCATTCTACATATATGTAGTTTTAAATCTCTAAAAGGCTAAAATTTAAGTTTTGTCACACAAATTGAAACAAAGTGAGTACTAGATTTAGAAAGCAAAATTGAACTCTGCATGCAGTTTTATTTCGGGCAAGAAAAGTATATACATATATTTGAAAGACTTGTCATGTCTATTCATACAGAAGAAGATGCACACGCTTCCTCATGCCTAGTTTGGATTATTATTAGTTTGTATTTTTATAATATGGTTGTAGTAACATGTGTATAATTATTTCTATCAATGATAACGATATATGAAATTACTTAAGAGAAAATTTTTTCCTATTTTGGATCTTACATAACTTATAAAATTTGATTAGGACACCTACTTTGACATAATTGCATATTTGAAGAGATAGATTATTTGTTATAATGGGCAAAAATGATGTGATGATATAAATATTTTACATTGATCTTATACTATAAATTAATTAAACTCATAAGGAGTAACTTAAGTTACTTTAGTTCTTTGTTTTTAGAAAGAGTTACTAAGCTCATTCTATATACAGTTGGTGAGGATCGATAGGTTCAACTAGAATAACATATCAATATATTATATCGCTCTTGTTAAAGAAACTTTTGTAGAAAACTAAATATTTCTTCTGCATTATTGGATAATACGAACATAATTAAGGATTAAACAAATACTCTGTCCATTAACGTAAACGTTTGTCAGAGGTCAAACTAGACCTTAACAAGAAAATGTAAATTATGAAAATTGATGGATTTTTATGTCAAATTTTTCAGTGTGTATATTGTCCTAAAATTAAATGAGCGGTAGAAAGCAGGTGAAGGTGGTCCGGCTCGCTTTTCTCTTTCATTTTTTTTTAAAAAAAAAAAATTATTTATCTTATATTTTAATTACATATGTATTTAAAAGTTATATAAAATTACTTTAAATTGCAATAATTAATGGTTTTAAAAAAATTGAAAAACATATAAAATTTGTTTGACTCTCAAAACTCTATCACTACCACATAAATTGAGATAGACGAAGTAACATATATTATTTAGAAATAATGTAAAAAATATTATAAATCACAATAATTAACAATTTAAATATTTAACGACATATAAAAAATTTGATTTATTCTCCAAATACTATCATAATTACATAAGACAGAGGGAGTAACATATATTATTTGAAAATTAATTAATAGCAAGTATTATAAATCACAATAATTAAAAACTGAAAATGTGAAAAATTATGTACAAACTATTCGATTTTCTCTATTAATTCCATCAGTGTCTCATAAATTGGAACAGATAGAGTACATATCTTAGCGGAAAGTCATATGAAAGTATTATAAATCACAATAATTAACAATTTAAAATATTTAAAAATCAGACAAAAATCTTAAAATTATATAAAAAGTTCGGTTAACTCTCAGAATTTTATCAGTGTAACATAAATTGAAACGGTGAGAATAACATATATTATCTAAAATCTATTAGAAAAAAGTATTATATATCATTATAATCAACAGTTTAAAATCTTTAAAAACCACATAAAAAATATGATTGACTCTCTAAAATTTATATGTATCACAAAAATATAGTATAAGCGCGGACTCTTTATGTCTAGTTTAGATGATAAATGAAAATCAAAGATTATTGCACAAAGATAGAAATAATTTTCTTACACGCTATCAGATGGAAATTTTTTTATGTCTTATAAGAGGGAATGGGAAGGAGAAGCGGGTCTTCGTCAATATGTCTGCTCTTTCTGCCTACTTAATAAGTTGATTCCTTCGTAATTTTATTATATCATCTCAAATTAATTATTATAACTTTATTTATGTATTAGAAAATTAATACTATTTAATAAAAAAATAAAATAGATATTTATGATATGTCTGCTTCAGCTGCATAACTCAAGTATTTTTGTATAGTAATTTTGTTATATCAATTCTAATTAAACATGTCTGCTCCGCTATTTCAATCGTAATTTTACTATGTTACTCCTAATTAATTATTATGACCATTAAATTTTTTTGCAAGTATTTTTTTATAGTAACTGTGCTATATCACTTCTAATTACTTGTTGTGAATCATTAAGACCTGTCTGCTTTGCTTTTTCACTCGTAACTTTATTATATCGCTCATAATTAATTTCATCTAAGCATTTGAAAATTACACAAAAAATATTATAAAATACAATAGTCAATAACTTAAAATTTCTAAAACAAATAATCTGTTATATATTTGTTGGACACAACTAACCCTTTGGATTTGGTGTGATGCGAAGGACCAGCCAGAATGCCACAAACCAACCACCTTAAATTGACTCAACAAAAACAACAACAAATGTATTAGAGTTAAACACTTTTTCAAAACCTCTGTTTTTAAAAAAAAAAATATCACCGAACCCAAGAAGGGCGCTTACGTATCTCACTCCC
>NC_061112.1:116428544-116430181 GCF_002878395.1 Capsicum annuum | reverse complement strand
TTAAGAAGAAAAGAAAATAACAATTTGTCAAAAGAATTGACGAAAATTTTTTTGAATTTTTTTAGCTTTAACATCCCTATACAAAAATGAAATCTATGATTACCAAAGAAAAATCTTTTTTGTATTTTCAATTTTGAATTTCATATGAAAATGAAACTTGAACCTATTAAAGGAAATTTTTGCAATTTTCTTTTAAAGATGTATATGAAACACTTACTCTAAAAAAAGAGTGAAGAAAATCTTTTTGAATTTTTCAAATAAGATCCCCGAACCAACAATAGATTGCCTACGCATCTCACATCCCAAGAGAGGAGAATCAGGGGTGCGTAGTTCGTCCAGATTGGACAATTAATGATTAAATAACAGATTGCACCCTAACTTGAGACACGACCAAAGACACACGATGAACAACATAACAAAATCTTTTTTTGAGTTTTCAATTTGACACTTCACATAAAAAATGACACCAACGGCTATGAAAGAAATCTTTTTGGTATTTTCGTTATATGAAATGTACAAAACTTCTACCACCTTTTTTTTTTTGAATTTTTCTTTCATAAAAAGCTTCTAAAAAAAATCTTTTTGGAGTTTTCGAATTGTGAATGCTTGCTAAATGAAACAAAAGGAAAATCTTTTTGATGTTTTTTTGATTTTTGAAAAATGAGTGCAAAATGTAAAAAAAAATCCTTTTTATTGAATTTTTGAATTGTGGAAAACAAAAGTCATAAAGAACATAAAAACTACGAAACTCTTTTTTGATTCACCTTTTTTCCTTTTTTTTTTTTTCCATGCCTAACATACCTTTCTTTAATTCTAGCACATGCTTTCCCCAAATCAGTCCGTCAAATGACCCTATTACCCTAAAAAATGCAACAATTAGCACGTAGGGATGCTTTAGAGGAGAGTCTCTTATAAAGGACCAAGTGGACCCCGCTAGGTCTCAATAAGATGTACTTAAGCATGACCTAAAGACTGACATACGTTGGGATTTACTAACAAGGCCGTCCGGGGGAGCATATGGTCGATAGTGACTGCTTTGCTTTCCACCTACTTCATACATCCAACGGTTCCCCATCCTAAAATAAGGGTGACTCAACTAGAGTTCATGCGCACGACGTGCACTCCGAGACTTGTTGCAGAAAGAATTGACTCGAGTTATGCGCATGATGTCAGATATAAAGCGGTAACACACAAGAGAAAAACTGTAAACACGTAGCACTCAACAATGATAAAATAAACAACAAACAATAACACAAACAATGTTTATACACCCATAATGTCAAACTAAAATGATACAACTCCAAAAATAAACCAGAGATTCTGGGTTCGATCCCCAGTGTAGTCGCCAGAGTTGTTACACCCCTTTTTTGAATTCCAAAACAAAGAATTAGATTTAAGTTTGAAAGGATTTTTATTATTGAAGTGACAAAATGAATATTTTTTTCTAAAAGGACTTTTTATATTTAAAACTCAGAGTCGCCACTTGACATAAATTCGGTGTGCCAAGTCACCTTTGGAAATCTTTTTCCAAACTATTTGACTATTTAAAACTGATTTGCGAACAGAGATTCCGGCTAAGGAATTTTGTTGACCATGGGGAAGGTGTTAGGCACCCTTCGATCCCGTGGTTCGACCAC
>NC_061112.1:116401401-116425544 GCF_002878395.1 Capsicum annuum | reverse complement strand
AATATACAGGTGATATACGGAGAATATGAGAAAACGAAGTTGATCATACTGGTAGAGGACTAAAAAATATGTATACATGACTAAATTCCAGCCATGTATGCACCAGATATGCAGAAAGGGGCCAACTCTAACTTCAATCTCTTATTCCCTTTTATTTTGCAATTTATACATATTTATTTGTCTTAGCACTAATTTTAATTAATTAACCTAATGGTTTCTCACATTGTTGTCACTCTATTAATTCCGAATTCCTAGCTTATTTTATAATTCTTCTTAAATTGGCTTCGTTGACTTTTTCTTAAACAAGTCTCTAAAATATATGTATGTGTGTGTGTGTGTGTATATATATATATATATTATAAGAATACTTTCATCCAAAATGACATTTGTTTTGTTCACATGACTAATAGCCTACTTACGTTAAAATAATTTTCTTCAAACTCAAGAAGTTAACTTTTTCTTGTAAATTTTACCATCCATAATTGATAAAATACTTTTAACATGATATCTTCTTAACATTTCTCAAAAGTGTTGTTTAAAACAAAATTGATCTTTTTTTATAATAATAATAAATAATAGTAAATAATTATATAATCCTCTTTTTCCATAAAAAAACCAACGTATTTCCTCTTTAAATTCAAATGTGCAACCTAACATAGATAGATTTTTTTTTTCATAATTTTTTCTAGAAATAATCATGAATAAGTAGAAATTCTTCACTTAGCATACTCCTTGATTGTTTCTCAAAACTCTAACTTGTCGCTGTTAATTATGAATTGAGTAAAAAAAGAAATCTTCAAGAAGAACATTTTGTAATTTTTCTCAAAATTAGCCTAAACGAAATATTCCGTGATTTTTTCAAAAATTAATATCGGATTAAGTAGAATATATTGTAACTTTTTCCAATTCCAGTAGAATATTTCTCGTTTGAATAAGCAAATGTCAATTTTTAAACATGTGATTTTGTAAAAACAACCCTTTTTGCAAAGTTAGTCACCCTTTATTAAGTTAGTCAAATGTGATCTTTTGGTGAACCATTTTTAAACGGACGCTCCTAAGTGTCTTAAAAATCTTCTTAGGGCGTTAATTGAACTCTTACTCAGTTTCTCTAATTTTAATGATTTATTTCTGTTTTGAATCCTTGAAATTTTCAATAAGGTTTTTCTTGATATTTTTCTTTAAAAATCACGTGGCGACTCTGTAAATTCTTTTAAAAGTTATTTCGAATTTCTCTTAAATTTTTGAAATAGTTTGAAAAATCAAATATTTTCTTTTAAGTGAATTTCGAAAAGGGATTAAACAGAAATGGAGACTCCGCTGGGAATTTTTTAGGTTCTAACCAAATGTGTGCTAACTTCTTTGACTAACTATTTGGGTTGTAAAATTTAAACTGTTTGTCTGCTTATGTGTATAAATTTTTGTAAATTTTAAATTATTGCATTTCATGGCATATTCCCACATTCAAAATATATAAATAGTTCAGGATTTCGTGGATGTCCTAGCCCCTATTATTCAACTCCAAATCAAATGTTGGAGATACGACAGTTTATTAGCATGTTAGGCGTCTAATGGTTGTTCGTATTCCAAACCAAAGTTGTCCGCTTGGGAACCTGGTCAAAAGCTCACTCTAGACACCTAGGATTAGGGATGGACATATTTTTGTTTAAACCGAAAAAATTAAAAAAACAAATCGAAATTTAATTTTGGTTTTGATTTTTTGTTTTTTTTTTTTAAAATCGGTTAAATTGAAAAACTAAAATTTTATAAATAAATAAATAAATAATATATATATTTATTATATATATATATATATATTAATATATATATAATATAATATAATATTATATTTTATATATATAATATTTAGTAATTCACATTCACAATTAACATTTAACAACAAATTCGCATACGCCGCAGACTGTTTATGGATTGTTTTAGTGACTCAAATATTTTATGGACTATTTTGGTGACTTTGGACTATTTTATGGACTATTTATGTAAGGTTATATTATGTGTAATGATTAATGACGTTATGTATTATGTTAAGCTTATGATTATTTCATTTTATTTCATTTATGTTGAGTTATTTATAGTTATTTATATTTGGGAATGAAAAACAGGTTTGAAAAAAATATTTTTTCTAAAAAAACCCATCAATTTTAAATGCCCAGTTATGAAAAAGAGAGGCTAACTACTTTAATATGTCAAACCAAAATAAAAATCGTAAATAACCGAACCGAATTTGTAAAAATCGAACCAAACCAAATTTATTTCTGTTTGGTTACGGATGCCATTTTTATCAATCCAAAAATCAATAAACCGAACTGATATTAAAAATCAAACCGAACCGATCGAACGCCCACCCCTACCTAGGATAGAGCGAAACCAAAATCCTCTTTTAGGCATGAGCCTAGGATAACCCAATACCCGAGGGGGTATTGGGCCCATTAGAAAACTTGACCTGCCTCTATTGGTCACGAGCCAATTACAGACAAATCATGTTTCTGTGTTGAAAAAGATATATGTCTGCTTAATTCAATCAATTATCCTATGGGGTAGGGAAGGCTTACTTTTGTTTGCTTTAATGTAGGAATGACTCAATCATACCCCTGTAGACAATTCAAGATGGTTACCAGACCTGATAACTTCCTAAAAGTATAGTGGACTCATATGAGTGAAAAAGATAAGGAGATTGTTAGCACGCATATCGAGCATCTATCGTCACTTATAGAAATGGATGCTTGGCCTAAAATGATCCATGTGCTAACAATATTATGGGATGATGACAACATGGTGTTTCGATTCAGGGATGTCAAATTGACCCTCACTATTGAAGAAGTGATGACTTATTATGAGAGCCTCGACATGTGTAGAAAAAGAAAGAGTGCAACCGACAAAAGTATCCTAGTCCATGCTGTATGGAACCATCAGGAGATCAAGGATGCCTTTTCGATCAACGACAATACCTGGTTGGGGAAACATGATGGAGATAAAAAACCTTTTCGTGATTTGTATCGCCGATTTGAATAGTATAACATTTTGAGAAATTTGGACAAATATTTGAATCAGAGTTAAAGTGGAGGGAGAAATAAGCATTTGCTTTTGCCGTAGACTTGCTTGGAACTATGGTGTTTCCACAAGGAGAGAATGATACCATTTATCCAAAAGTCATTATGATGATGCACTCCCTTTTCTATGGAGTAGATTATAGAACCACTAAAGTGTTCCATACTCTAGCTCCCATGATCTTTGCTGAAATATATAGGGCTTTGGAAAAGTGTCAAGGAAGGCATCGTATCTTCTAGGGGTGCAACCTTATCTTACAATGGTGAATGATGAAACATTTATTGAAACATCACAGAGTAGAGCAACCGGACCCTCGAATAAGGATAGATATTTTATCACCATATGCCATTTGGCTGTCCTTATATAGGTTTAAGAGGATAGAATCTCTAGGATTTCGGTTTAAGATTTTTAGGGAATTGAGAGTGGACAACATTCAGTGGTCTATCAGATATCTTCGCCCAAGAAATTACATTACTCAAGGAAATGAAAGGACTTTCTTAGTACTTCCAGGTCTTAGAGGAACTCATCCTTATAACCCCGACAGGGTTCTTAGGCAGTTTAAAATCAACCAGGAAACACCACAAATAGCGCCTATGATTAGATTCATCACTGAGTATGGAGAAGGTGAAACTCCACTCAAAAAGTACATAGTAGATAGGTGGAGAAGAAGAAAGACAAAGGAAGTATCCTTTTGTATCGGGTATGATCCCGAGGTTAGTGATACCTACAAAGAGTGATTGAAGGAGAATCTTGCTGGAACATTGATCCCCGACCCGAATGTACCCACAAAAATCGTTGATGTAGAATCATAACACCACATCTGGATCTACAGGCTTCAGTACGAACTCTGAAGAAGTGAAATGGTGCATCAGCAGATGTATATGAAGGATGCCTCAACTATACATCAGTTTAGAGAAGAGTTAAAGTGAGCTAGGCAAGAGGTTGATAATGCAAGATAGTGTTTGCTTGATTTGGATGATCACATGGCTTCTAAAATTGATTGCATAGTGGAGATGACCTACGAGAATAAATAACAATTATACGGGAGCCACCTGGTCATCAATAGATATTACATATGGCAAGAGGTGGATAAATCTAAGAGAGCAAAATCCAATGGAGGAGCATCTAGGAGTTAGTTTTTATACCCTGTGAGGGACTTTGTTCTTTTCATATCATTTCCCCTTTCCTTAAAGATTGTATCCCCTTATGCAATTTTTGTAAACATTTATGGCTTTCTATATATCTATGAAAAATTTGGGGGGATAATTGACTGGTTTAAAAGACATATATTTTCTTCAAATTACTAGGCCAACTCTTGGCTCAAAAGGGTCACCAATTAGGACATGTTATTTATTATTCTATTATTGTGTGATATAACTGTCTTATGTGATATAACTATTTACCTGTTATGTGTATTGTTAAATCAAAGGTAAATTGATCTACTCCTCAACAAAGCCTTAGAAAACCCTTTAGGCAAAAAATATACGTTTACTATCGAAAGATCGCCCAAAACAGGTCCTCGAATTTCTTAGAAAGTCCTTAACCATTTTTGTTAGCTTTCTTCTTAAACATATTCCTATTCTTTCAGAAAAGTTTGTCATGGATTCAAGGATCACACGACTGAAAATACAGATAGTGGAGTTAGCCCAAATGGAGGAAATACAAAAAGAGGAAATCAAGAGACTAATTAGGAGGGTCGATCAAGTCAACAAGGAAATTACCGAAGTCAAGCAGTTGATCGCGCAGGAAAAGAAGAAGTTTGAGCAAGCTCAACCTTCAAACTTTAGAGAGAACTGCCGGGCCAATATTAAAAGAGATGTCATATGGCCAACTAGGATTAGGTCGGGAAGTGAAAAGATCACCCTCAGAGCTCTCTTCATAGGATACTCTCTGTGCCCCCAGATCATGACATGCTCGACAGTTTATCAAATCCCGTATGATATAAGGGTCCTTTAACCTGATAGGATGGAAGGATTTGGTTGCTTTCCCAAGGATGCTCCCAAGAGATGTCATTATCATCCAAACCAATGTGACCAAACTGCCGATGAGTGTCTTGATTTGAAGGCCAGGATCTGCAACATGATCCACGATGGTCAAATAAATAATTTATGAGGACCACAAACCATTCTCTATTGCAATCAGGTAGATCCAGGCATGCCCATCACCAATGACGTACAAATTTACAAATACGACTTCATAAGGTTTGAAGATAACTACCATGAAATCTATTCAAAGCTCATCTATGCTAAAATTTTAGAATCGGTGGAAAGAAAGTCTAATACAATGTATAAGGCTTGGAAGAAATTCAGATAGATTTGTCACTATTATAGAGGCATTGAAGGGCACAATTTGGAGACTTGCCATGCTTTTAAGAGGATTTAGAGAGGCTGGTGGATAAAGGAAAGGTCGAGCAGTAATTCCTGCCATATCACCCATAGAAGATCAAGATGTGGAAGAAGCAGAATGAAGTGGGAATGGCCGCATCTATCTAAGAGTTAGTCATTTAGTTTCATCTTGTAGTCGTTTTCCATTTCATGTTCTGTTGATGTAACAAACTCTAATAAGATTTCAATGAAGTAAAGTTTTATCCTTACTTATTTGAACTACATATGACCTAATTTCTCCTTAGTGAGATACGTAGGTAGCCTTTTGGCCCGACCTATATCCTTTAAAATTATTGTGTCTCATTGTGTCAAAAGGAAGTCGTATGAGTCTAAGATCAAACGACTTGGAAAAAATCCCGTTAAGACCCATTTATCCAAAAATCAATGGACAAAGTCCTGCCTATTAATTTCTTTTGAGTCAATACCCACCCGTGGATCAATTTACCCAAGATGAAAGTAACTTTATGTTGGATATCTTGCATTACTTACTACTGATGGGATCAAACAAGTTTGCTTTAGAATTGTTTTAACTTTATCAGGTAATCAAATAAGTAGAAATTGATCTATGTTAACAAAAGTTAATTGATCATCAATACTTCCAAGGAGATAAACACCCCTCCGTTAATTGTTACTTAGTTTCTAAAGAGAAAGGAATGACTGGTAATAGTGATGAAAATGCAAAGAAATTTCTTTCGCTCTACCAGTCATTTTCTGTATCTGTAAAGGCTAAAAGCAATGATCTCAAGAATGGAATAGGGAACTTTTTCGGAGAGGGTGACACTATTATAGAACACTTCCCTGAGAAAACTGAGATTAGGAAAGATAAACCAGAGGAGAAGTTGTCAAACTGGACTTCTACTCGAATCATGACTCCCCGATTGATGTGGTA
The DNA here is from genome assembly GCF_002878395.1 of Capsicum annuum. Taxonomy (NCBI): domain Eukaryota; kingdom Viridiplantae; phylum Streptophyta; class Magnoliopsida; order Solanales; family Solanaceae; genus Capsicum; species Capsicum annuum. The sequence goes on along the minus strand of NC_061112.1, from coordinate 116,419,205 downwards.
GATGAAAGGATGAAAATTAACTTTTGCAAAATCGGTGGTAGCTCGAATGAGGCTCGAGAACCACCCTTTAATTTTTATTTACCTCATTTTTTCTTTTTATGTTTTCCAAAAGGCTCAGACCCGCACTAGTGCAGATCATAGCCAGTGTCTGTAATGTTTTTAATCTTAATAAAAGGCTCCCTTATTGCAAACATGTTTTACTTATTTTTCATATTATTCGATCACTATAATATAACTTATGTTATTTATGATTTCAGTAATAATAATTTTAAACCTGCCTATGTCATGTCATGTCAAGAGCTAAATAAACAAATCAAAGCAAACAATAATGAATGTGAGGACTATGAAGAATAAATAATTGCCCTAAATCGATTAACAGGAGAACTAAAAGATTTTGAGGATCAAGAAAAGCCCAACCTAGAGAAAACTAAGGTAGTTAATCTAGGTGATGATGGAGAAGTCAAGGAAACCAGAATCAGTGTTCATCTTACAGAAGCACAGAAAAGAGAATTCGTAGGATTGCTTAAGAAATACATTGATGTATTTGCTTGGTCCTATGATGATATGCCAGAATTGAGTATAAATATTGTATCGCACAAGTTTCCAATTAATCTGGGGTTCAATTCGGTGAAGCAAAAGGTGCGGAAATTCCATCCAAATCAGAGTCTAAAGATGAAGGAAAAGGTCACTAAACAAATCCAAGCTAATGTGGTTGAAGTCACAAAATATCCAACATGGCTAGCCAATATTGTTTCAATGCCAAAGAATGATGGAAAGTCAGGATTTGTGTCAATTATATAGACTTGAACAAAGCCAATGCTAAGGATAACTTTCTATTACCCAACATTCATATTCTTATTGACAATTGTGCAAGGCATGAAATACATCGATTTGTGGATTGTTTTGTGGTGTATCATCAAATACTGATGGATGAAGAAGATATAGAGAAAATAGTCTGCATCACACCTTGGGTGTTTATGACTATAGGGTGATACCCTTCGATCTCAAGAATGTTGGTTCTACATAATGAGAGTCATGACAACCATATTTTATGATATGATCCATAAAGAGATTGAAGTGTACGTGGACGATGTGATCATTAAATATCGCAGGAGATTGGACCACTTAGATTATTTGGGAAACTTCTTTGATCGGTTATGAAAGTATAATTTGAAGCTGAATCCTGCCAAGTGTGCTTTTGGGGTACCGATTGGGAAGCTATTGGGTTTCATAGTTGCAGAAGGGGAATCGAGCTTGACTCCTAAAAAATTAAGGCGATCCAGGAACTACCTCCCCCGAAGACGAAGAAGGAAGTCATAAGTTTCTTAGGAAGATTGAATTACATCAGCAGTTTTATAGCCCAGTCAATGGTTATTTACGAACCAATCCTTAAGATGTTAAAGAAAGATGCGACAAACAAATGGACTGAGGAATGCCACTGAGATTTTGATCGGATTAAGGATTGTCTATCTAGTTGATACGAGTGCAAAGAGTATAAAATCTTTCTCGAAGGACCAAGCTCGGTTTTACAAGATAGGTGAAGGAATTTTGAACCATTCCAAAGGATTGCCCAAGTTGAAGAGAGAAGAAGGAGCCTTACACTCCATAGGCGCCTCACTTAAAGGTAATTTTGGTCTTTTACACTTCAAAACTCACACTCAAGAGGCGACTCACCTTTAAGCTTCATTAAGGGCATTGTGGTCTTTTGATGCCTCTATTTTATACTAAATACAAGCACCTTTTCATTAAGGGGAGTTTAGTATTTATGTAATAACTATAAATAGACATTCAGGCTTCTATTTTTCATTAGTTTTAGATGAATATTGAGTGAACTTTCTTATGAGAAGTGTTTGTAGTGTAGGGCTTGGAAAATCCATTGAAACTAAGGCATCATTGATTGTGGAATCACTTGTGGTGCAAATTGGCTTAGAAACATTGGTGCTTTGGGGAGTTTTGAGTTCTTTTTGTGTCAACGTAAAAGTGTGGTGTTTTCATTGCAAGCTTTAGTGGATTTTTGTGTTTGATACACACCTTGGTTCCTATTGTATTGTGATGGTTATGTCTCACTGACTATCTTTCTGTTATTGCAATATAGTTTGTGTTTTGTCTCTTAATTCGTGTGTTATTTGCTTCAAGTGTGTTTGTTTTATCTTTATTTCCCTTTTTTTTAGGATTAGTTTCGGTTTATAGCCTGTTCTCGTATCACCAGTCCACCAGTACTAGTTCCTCCAAGAGAAGAAAGCCCTCTGTTGTTGTATTTACCTGTCTCAGACAATGCATTTGGATGTGTTTAAGGGCAACATGATGATGCTGGAAAGAAAGAAAGAAAGAAAGAAATCAAGAAAGAGCGATTTGTTACTTGAGTAAAAAGTTCACTCCATATGAGGCTCGTTACATATTACTGGAAAGGACATGTTGTGCATTGACCTGGGTGGCCCAGAAGCTGAGGAATTACTTGACATCATATACAACGTATCTCATCTATAGAATGGATTCGTTAAAGTACATATTCCAAAAGGCCATACCCACGGGGAAACTGGCCAAATGGAAAATGTTGTTGAGTGAGTTTGACATTGTGTATGTGACTCAAAAGGCAATTAAAGGGCAAGCCCTAGCAGATCATCTAGCTGAGAATCCAGTTGATGAAGAATATGAGCCCATATGAACTTATTTCCCAGATGAAGGGGTATTGTTTGTAGGCGAAGACATTGCTGAATTATACCCAGGTTAGAATCTTTGATGAGGCGGTTAATTTCAAGGGTTCGGGAATCGGGGCGGTCTTAATATCTGAAATTGGTCAACATTATCCGATTACCGCCAAACTATGCTTTCCTTGCATCAATAATATGGCTGAATACGAGGCTTGTATTCTCGGTCTTAGGTTGTATATTGACATGAATGTTCGAGAGCTACTAGTCATTAGAGATTCTGATCTATTAGTTCACCAGGTTTGGGGTGAATGGGCCGTTAAGAACCCTAAAATCACGGCATACGTAAAGTTGGTACAAGAGTTATGCAGAAGATTCAAGGGAGTAGAATTTAAGCATATTCCAAGAATACAAAATGAGTTTGCTGATTCTTTGGGCACTATATCCCCCATGATTCAACATCGGGATCAAAGTTACATTGATCCGTTAGAAATAAGTATGAAAGAGAAACATGCACATTGTGCACAAGTTGAGGCAGAACCAGACGGAAAGTCAAAGTACTTCGACATCAATAGGTATTTAGAATCCAGAGCTTACCCAAAAGATTCAAACGTCAATCAGAAGAAAATAATCCGTCAGATGGCCAATAATTTCTGTTTGAACGGGAAAGTCGTTTACAGTAGGTCCCCCGATTTGGGATATCTGAACTGTGTTAATTCCGTTAAGGCTATAAAATTACTTGAAGAAATCCATGCCAGAATGTGTGGACCTCATATGAATGGATCCACTTTAGCTAAGAAGATCCTAGGAGTCGACTATTTCCGGATGACCATAGAAAGCAACTGTAGCAAGTTTGTGCAAAAATGTCATGAGTGCCAGATATATGGGTGCCCCCACATGAACTTCATGTTATGAGCTCGCCCTGGTCGTTTGTAGGTCGAGGCATGAATTTTATTGAACTAATTGAGCCACCGACTTTTAATAGACACAAATTCAGTTTAGTTGCTATTGATTACTTTACCAAATGGATAGAAGCTACCTCATATAAGGCTGTAACCAAGAAGGTAGTAATAGATTTTGTCAAGAACAACTTGATTTGCCGATTCGAGATACCCGAATCGATCCTCACGGACAATGGGGCAAACTTGAATAGTAATTTAATGAAAGAGGTATGCGAATAGTTCAAGATCACTCATCAAAATTCAATCGCGTATCGCCCTCAAATGAATGGAGCAGTAGAAGCTGCAAATAAGAACATCAAGAAGATCTTAAGAAAGATTGTTGATAGTCACCGATCGTGGCACGATATGCTGCGTTATACCTTACTGGGATATCGTACAACAGTCCAAACTTCGACTGAGGCAACTCCTTATGTGCTAGTCGATGGGAAAAAAACAGTAATACCCACTGAGGTCGAGATACCATTTTTAAGGATCATCCAAGAAGCGGTATTGAGTAATGAAGATTGGGTCCATGCCCATCGCGAACAACTTATGATGATCGATGAGAAGAAGATGAGTGTTGTATACTATGTCCAGTTATATCAACAATGAATTATTCGTGTTTTCAATAAAAGAGTAAAAGCTCTCACATTTAAAGTTGGACAACTGGTACTCAAATGCATTTTTCCTCACCAAGAAAAGTATAAGGAGAAGTTTTCTCCAAATTGGCAAGGGTTGTGTGTAGTCAGCAAAGAGTTATCGGGAGGAGCCATGATTTTGTCTGAAATGGATGGCCAAAGGTGGACTAAGCCAATCAATTCTGATGCGGTAAGGAGATACTATGTCTTATATGGGGCTCCTTGGTGCTTATTTCCTTGTAACTGCTTTCTCATTTGTAATTATTTTTATGCTTTGTAATAGCTTTAAAATTCCCCATTCCTTGATGTACGAACTACATTTGACCTGAATTCTCGAGAATGAGATATGTAGGTGGCCTATGTCAACTTCGGTCAACCCCTTAGGAGAAAATTTCCTTTTCTTTTATCTTAAACTACGTGATAACTTAAATTCCCAAGGATGGGATACATAGACGGCCTTTGTCAGCTTCGATCACCCTTTTAACTATAGTTTATTCTCTTTTATGTTGTGGGAACTACGTTTGACCTGATTCCTATTCAACAGGATACGTAGGCACCACAAAGACTCGGTCATATCACCTCAGGAAATGGAAACTAGGGCAGAATTTTTTGAGAAGAAATCTCAAAAAATTCAACAGAATAAGATCATCCTCTGGAAAGCCAAATTAAATTTTGAGAGAGATAATAGTAACTGGGGTAGAAATTTTGAGGTAGACCTCAAAATTTCCACCATACTGTACTAAAGAGTTCAAAGATGACAACAAATATTTCGGTGCTGAAAGAGTGGAGTCGACTTCATGGACCTTTAGCTACAAAGGCTCAATGCCTCGACCCAAGAATGTCCATTAAAGCTCGTATATGACATGACTTATTTGACAGAGACTCCTCCTAATCTTTTGAAATAATTTTTTAAAATTCAATTATTTGTAAAAATACTTACTTTAAATTAATTTATGCTCTGATTTTGCCTTACACCTACCAACCTGAGGAGTCAAAACAAGAGTCAAAATATGAAAAATATTTGAAGAAGATGAGAACCCGATGAAGGCGATGAAAGGAGCTAAAAACCGAGGAAATCAACACAGATCAATTTTATCCCAAACTAATAATTTTTCTGTGGATGCAGGTTATCCTGAAGCCAACAAAAACCAACAAAAGCATCGATTTTCACCATATTCCTTTGGTTTAAAGGAATACAAGAAATCCAAATATCCCAAGGCCGATAAGAAAGAGCTAAGATGGTCAGAAGCTAAAAACAACTGAGATTTACAAAACTAATAAGTTTTCTGTGGTTACAGGTATCATCAAACGTGGAAAGAAAAATGAGACTCACTCACATCCATAGAAAATCAATCATCAAACGTGGAAAGAAAAATGAGACTCACTCACATCCAAAGAAAATCAAGGATGGATGTCTGAAATGGTACATACAGAATATCCAACATGCTAATGGAATGGTCAAGGTGATGTTTTCTACAATCGTTGCACGGTTATTTGCATTCGTATTTATCTTCCTACTACATCATATCATATCATTCCAAAAGGGCCATGCCGAGAGGGGTATGCCATGAGGGCCATGCTGAAAGGGTCATGCCAAGAGGACCACGCCGTAAGGGTCGTGTCCTAAAATCTATATCGCCTTCTCCAACTAGTTTTGAAGAGACGATAATACAAGGGCATCTCCATATTGCATATGATGCCTACGATTGATTCAAAGTCTTCTATATCCATTAATCACACAATGATGAGAGAGTCTATTGTTGAAGGATATTCAGAAGCATTTCCATATATATTCGGTAATAATGCAAAGACAAAAGAATCTGGCATTGACGGATATTTTGAAGTATTCATATCTTATCAAATCACGCAAAGGAAAAACAGTCTGGCATTAAGAAATATTCATCAGCTTCAAGTACATCAATCACCAAAGATTTAATAGCATTAACTATTAGATCTTAAGAAACATATGGTTCGAAGGATGTCTATAAGTCGTTATTCGAAAACATACGACGTACTATATTTTTTAAGAATTGACAATCCGAGGGTCATTTAGGTCACATTATTTGAGATAAAATAGTGTGTGAGATTATCCACGAGTTGACAGCCCATGGGTCTTCTGTAAGCTGCAACAACATCCTAACCGGATAGTGTGCGTGGTTACCCGAAGATCGACAGTTTGAAGGCTATCCATAAGCCACAACTAAATCCTTATAAAAAAATATGCAACATTAATAGGTCCAAGGGTTCTCTATAACTTGCGTCTTATCCAATATCGATTATGTGCTAGATTACCCAAAGACCATCAATTTAAGAGATATTTATAATCCATATTGTAACCAAGGTCGGATAATGCGCAGGAATACTTGAGAGCTAGCGATTAGAGAGATATCTATAAGTCATCTCTTATAAAAGGTCGAATAATGTGCAGGATTACTAAAATGCTAGAAACTCAAAGGATATCTTTAAGTCATATCATATCAAATATCAAATAATGCGCAGGATTATACAAAGATTGACAATTCAAGGGAAACCTATAGGTCGTAACGATACAAAAGATGCGTAAGACTTACCTCAGGCACATGCAAAAGATCTCTGTCAATAGTCGAAGAGGTTATCATTCCATATACGACAAGCATTATAGGCGGTCAATAGGATTGCCACATCAACATAAGATTAAGCGGTTGCAGGGACCATTCTACACAAAGTGTTATCGATGTCCAAGAGGACCACCCTACTTCAAAGACATATTCAATTGACAAAAAACTATTTTATTCGACCAACCAATAGGGTTGTTGTTTCTATTATTGCAAATTATCTCTCTCCAAATAGGTACACTGGATGACGAATTTACTTTTTAGATAAACAACTCATCCAGAGATATGGTAAAATACTATATATCCCTTTGTGAATTATGTTTATTACTAGTAATCATTGTTTGAGATATTGTCGAGAGCATCCAAGAGGATGAAAATCTCAAACCAAAACCACAGGTGCGGACGAGTCCAAAAAGGACGCAACACAACATGAAACTTTTTCTTAGCAGTAAACTGGGACATAATCCGAAGAGGAATATCAAACTCTTTGGGCACGGGCTAAAAGATGAATTCCACTACTATTAAACCACATCCCCATTAGAAGGAATGTGGGTATTTTGGGAATGTGGTTTCAGTTTTACTTTTGGAGTATTTCTAAACTCAAGCTGAAAGTAACTTTCCTTTTTTCTTCAAATCTGGGTGACGTACACTTAGAGCATTGGGAATTATGTTTATGCAGCTCATATTTACATGTGTGAGGGGCCCATATTTTCTAAATGAGATAATCACAAGCCTCTAGTCCCTAGCTCAATTCTCCGTCGCTCATCCTGAGCCAAAAGGTCGTTTTAGCATAAAAGACTATGTTTTCCACAGTTCGAGTCAAACTACAGGCTGTTTGATTTTTGGAGTCTCGAGGATATGTAGGCTGAGCTCCATGTAAAAAACTCAACTGCATTCCAACCTCCCCCCAATCCATTTATTCCCTAGCTTTTCGACTTTACTAAATTTCAAAATTGGGTTAGCTTGTGAATTCCTTGAAAATCGTGCTTAAAATCAAGCTTTATGAACTACCAGTGGCCTGAATTCTACTGTAACCTGAGATATGTTGAAAACCTGATACCGAGGTACGGCCGTAACTCCATGAAACTCATGCAAAAACCAAGCCCTTTCATAAACGAATTTATGGGCGAACAAAAATTAGGAACGTAAAACTCCTCTTGACCAGGGTTACCTGTATCCACCTTATCCAAGAGGGGGTGGAGGCAGTTGTTGACACCTAATTTTTACCCTTCACGACTAAGTTTAATCCCGAGTTTCTCCTCTTTTGAATAAAATTATAACATTTATTTTATCTGGATAAAAAATTCTTTCAAGTATTTATCTAGGTAATTTGATCATTTTAAGCAGTGATTATATTTTTTTGTATCCATACATATGAGATTGTGTAATATCATTACTTGAATAATCATTTTTACAAAAATTGGATTTTAATCAAGGGTTATCTTGAAAATTGATTCGAATGGTTGAAATTTCGATTGAAATATAATTTTGTCTCAAAAATAATTTATTTTGAAAAAACTTTTATTTGATTTTATTAAATCAAGAAGCTCGGGATTAAGCGAGGTATTAATTTATACAGAATTTTTATTTAGTTTAGTCTATCTATTAAATTTGGTCATAATCGAAATCAAATTAACCACAATTGCAATGAAATTGGCCGATTAATTTTTAATTTGGTCAAAATTTAAATAAAATAGGCTAAATCTTAACTGAAATTATTTTAATCCCCTAAACTCCCTAAATCTAAAAAGGCTAAATTACACAAATCTCATACTTAAGAGACTATATTACCTAATATCCCTTACTTTTTTAAAATTTACATAAAATTTTATTTTTCAACTTTACTCCACCATTAACTTCTTCAAGATTTTCTTTCCTAAAATATCTCCCTAATTATCAACAATTAAATCATCTTCCTTTCTGATTTTTTCTCTTCCATTAATGCTTAAATCATCTTACTTCCTGATTTTTTCTCCTCCATTAATGCATGCAACTTTTTTTTCCTCTCCTAAAATCTCTCTCTTTTTTTTTTAAAAAAATCTATTGATACATATATAAATTTATTTAGTTATTCATACATGTTTATTTTTTAAAAGGTGATTCATATGAATGATAAATATGATATCATTATATGGGTATTATGGTGATTCAAACGATAGATACATTTTGTATAATTTTAACGGGTGATACATATTGTATTATGGTGATTCATATGGTAGATAAAATTATTTATTTCAATTATTGGGTGATTCATATGATATTAATGTGTGATATATATGATGTTATGGTCATTATTTTAACGTAAGTAGACTATTAGTCATTTGAACAAAACAAATGCCATTTTGGATGAAAGTACTCTTATATATATATATATATTAGAGACTTGTTTAAGAAAAAGTCAACAGAGCCAATTTAATTCTTTTTTTAGATAGGATGAATCACGTGAGAAGAATTATAAACTAAGCGAGGAATTCAAAATAAATAGAATGGCAACAAAGTGAGAAACCACTAGGTTAATTGATTAAAATTAGTGCTAATACAAATAAATAACTATAAATTGCAAAATAAAAAGAAATAAAAGATTAAAGTTAGAGTTGGGCCCCTTTTGGCCCATCAGTGAGCTGCCCAGCCTTTGGGTTTCCCATTTTATGGACTTTAGGCCCATTTTCCTGCACGTATACCAGCTGTATATCACAACCCTTTTGCACGCATTTTTCTGCATATCTGGTGCATGCGTGGCTGTATATACATGTTTTTTAGTCCTTCACCGGTATGATCAGCTTCCTTTTCTCATATTCTCCGTATATCACATGTACACTGCTGTATACATGTGTATACAACTTTGTTTCTTGGCGGTTTTAGTCCATTTTTGAACTTGGAGGAGGCTTAACTCGATGATATTGGCGCAACCTCAATAGAGTACGAGAAATCGGAGTCCGATGGACTTAATGAGAGAGTTCCTATTTTCGTGCAAGAATGGGGACAAACGAGCCTGTCACGATGGAGCTTCCCCCACTGAAGTTTAAATTTTTGGTTCGTTGGAGTTTTACCTTTCGTCGGAATTGATTTTTCGAGTGTCTTCGTCGAGAATTTTGGTTGCGTGAGGTTTGAAGCATGCGCCTCCCGAACCTCCAAGTTTTTCCTCGAAAATCCCCTCCTTTTACTCTTGTTCTTCAATGGATATTTATAAGATATTTCAGACTCATTTGGGGGGGGGGGGGGACAAAGGGGTATTTGAGGGATTTTAAGAAGGTTTTTTTTTTCAAATTTGAATTTAGAAATCAGGTTATAGGTAGGTTTTTGTACGAAATCTGAAATCCAAACATTGGAGGGTGAAGTCTTGTTTGGTGAGCTGGCGCTAGCCGTTGTATGTATTGCTTTGAACGTTGTTGTTGATTTTTGTTTTTGTTGTTTGTACGTAGGTGTTGTACATTGTATTGGAGAAGAGGGTATTATAGGGGTGTGGGGCGGGTTGAGTGGCTGGAGTTGGGCTGAGCAGGCTAATTGTTGTTATTGTTTTGTTGGGCTGCTATTGTGGCCTAATTGTAAAATAAGAAAGGATTTTTTTTTAGATGGATAATTTACATAAATTCCTGAATCTTTAAGTGATATTACATAAAATTCTGATTATTTTGTTAATTATATTTTATCCCGATTTTTTGAAATGTGATACATATGTTATATGGTGCTACATATAAAAAAGTGATACATTTGAAACTAACAAGATATTTATTTAAGGAAATAATAGATTCTCTTTTATTCATTGTATTCTTTTATTTAAAGAAAGATATCTATTTTTTCTCTTTTTTTAGATTTAATTTAGGTGTTTTAATTATGTTTCTCTTTTCTTCGTCTTTAATTATGAAATATATATTTTTTTTGGTCTTTTTTCTCTTTTTGGTCTTTAATTTCATCTTTAATTTTTGTTTGCTTTTTTTTAGATTTAATTTTAATTATATTTCAATTCTGATTTTAGTCTTTTTTTTTAAAAAAATATTATTATTTTTGTTTCCTACACTGACTACACCATTATCTTTCAGTAGTAACATATATATCACTCATAATACCATATATATCACCCATTAATATCATATGAATCACCCAATAATTGAAATAAATAATTGTATCTACTATATAAATCACCATAATATCATATATATAAATCGCCTAATAATTGAAATAAATAATTGTATCTACCATATGAATCACCAAAATACCATATATATGAATCACCCAATAATTGAAATAAATAATTGTATTTACCATATGAATTTTCTTCAAACTCAAGAAGTTAACTTTTTATCGTAAATTTTACCATCCATAATTGATAAAATAATTTTAACATAATATCTTTTAACATTTCTCAAAAGTTTTGTTTATAACAAAAGTGATCTTTTTTTTTTTAATAATAATAATAAATAATAGTAAATAATTATATATCCTCTTTTCCATAAAAAATCAACTTATTTCCTTTTTAAATTCAAATGTGCAACCTAACTTAAATAGGATTCTTTTTTCATAATTTTTCCTAGAAATAATCACGAATAAGTAGAAATTCTTCACTTAGCATACTCCTTGATTGTTTCTCAAAACTCTAACTTGTCGCGGTTAATTATGAATTAAGTAAAAAAAGAAAATTTTGAAGTAGAACATTTTGTAATTTCTCTCAAAATTAGCCTAAACGAAATATTCCGTGATTTTTAAAAAAATTAATATCGGATTAAGTAGAATATGTTGTAACTTTTTCCAATTCCATTAGAATATTTCTCGTTTGAATAAGCAAATGTCAATTTTTAAACATATGATTTTGTAAAACAACCTTTTTTGCAAAGTAAGTCACCCTTTATTAAGTTAGTCAAAAATGATCTTTTGGTGAAACATTTTTAAACGGATGCTCCTAAGTGCCTTAAAAACCTTCTTAGGGTGTTAATTGAACCCTTACTTGGTTTCTCTAATTTCAAAGATTTATTTCTGTTTGGAATCTTTGAAATTTTCTTTAAGTTTTTTTCTTGATATTTTTCTATAAAAATCAAGTGGCGACTCTGTAAATTCTTTTAAAAGTTATTTCAAAATTTTCTTGAATATCGATTTTAGGCTAGGTAAACCTTGGGTTCGGGTCCGGTGCACCCGAGCTCATTTTGACCTATTGGTCGAAAAGTTGAAAAATTGGAAAGTTGGGTGTGGGACCCTTTTTTGGTCGAAACGACCTTGTATAGAAAATCCAACTTCTCCAGCAGATCCGGAATGTCGATTTTAGTGTGTTAGCATGTTTGGTATGATTTTACGGCTTTTAAATCTCATTTCGACCCTCAATTTGAAAAATTATGATTTCGGGGGTCAATTTTGTGAAAACGAATTTTTCTGGAAAATCTGGTAGCGCCATCGCGTCCAGAACATCGAATTTAGTGTGGTTGCATCGTTCGTTTACATAAATCAGACTCCAAACAAATTTCGGGCACCCCGTCGAAGTCCATTTGGAATTAGAAAAAAAGACAACACCAGTTATTGCAGAAAAATCTGCAATATATAACAGATTTTTCACCCTTTTCGGTTCATTTTGCTCATTTTTCATCTTGCCTCTTGAGAGTTAAACCCTAAATAATTTGGGAGCTTAAAAGTGAAGTTTGTGGAAGCTTGGGAAACTAGATTAACACCTATTTCTTGATTAAATTATGGATTTAAGGTAAAAATTCACCCTTTTCTTAGTAATTTCTTCATTAATTTCTCAAAACTTCAAAAATCTTAGGGTATGATTTTAATCCCAAATTTCACTAATTTTCACTTAAATAATACTTTTATCTTATAATTACTAGTTTTTCATCAATTTAACCTTCAAAAAAACTCCGATTCTGGATTTTAACCCGGATTTCAAATATTTTACTCGGTAAAGCTCAAAAATAATTTTTCTTTGATTTGAACCTCGTTTTGTACTCAATTCAACTTGGATTTTCAGTTGTAAATCCTAAAAATATGGGGAACATATTTTTGAAGTAAAGTTTTGATTTTGCCCTTCTTTTTCGGAAACCCATTTTGGGGATCTGTTTTGACCCCAAACTAAAAGTAGTCAATATGGGTGTCGTTGATTTTATTTTGACGTATAGATTTCATAATTGATGTTTCTAGTGAAGTTCGAGATTGTTCGTAAAAGATAAGGTTGCGGATTCAAGTGTAACGTACCAGTTTTGGCTTTTGAGGTAGGTTATCAGTTAACTCTTCAGACTGACTGGGTAGTAAATGATTGTACAAAATGCATGTTAAGGGTGAGAACTAATCATGAAAAATTGCTATCTACGTTTTGTGCTCGTGTGGGGGCCTATATGTGATGTAATTGTCGAAATTGAAATATTATGTGATATGTTTGATAGTGTGGAGTCCTATGTGACATTGATAGCTTTGAATACATGTGAGTAATTGTATTGTATTGTTTAATGTGTCACCATTGGTGTATTGTGATTATATTCATACTTTATTGGAAGATGAGACATGTGGAAATTCATGGATAAAATGAAAATAACGAGTAAATATTGGCTCATGTGGTTGTGGAAATGTATCATTATGGTTGGTTGTAGAAATATATCATGTGGTTGGTTGTGTAAATACTTATTGTGATTGGTTGTGAGAATTACATCTTTATATCATACTCATTCATGAAACATTGGTATCACCGTGGCAACATCTGAGAAACACTGACAACACCTTTTTAAAAATATTGTAACACCTTATAAAATCCTTTCCGAGGGATATGCCAGAAAGGAGATATGAGATAATTGGATTGTATGTGGGTTGACGAACCCCCCATGGGTCCTACATAAGGAAGCTTTAGCTTCGTAGGTGTATACGGGGATTGTGCGACGATCCCGAAGGTTGTGCGAAAACCTCATGCATCATCATTATCATCATCATCATTATCATATACATTGCACTTACTTTATTGTGTTTATGTTGTGTTGTATTGCCTTATTGATTTGTCATCTATGTATTTGTCTTACCTTCCTTTACTTGTATTTGATGATTTTGTATCTACATGTTCTCTCTTGTTCTATTTATATGTGACATAATGTATACTTGGGTTCTATATCTTGGTGTGTTTTTATAATATATATGAGATATACTAGAACTGTTAGTGCAAGCGATATGGGCTACCATTGCGGGATATTTTTTTATTGCAGGTGACGTGCCCTTAGTGTATATTTTGCATGCTTTATTTACCACTTTGCTTGGTCGGCCTATGATACCTACTGAGTACAAGCGGACCGTACTAATGCCTACTGCGCCCTTTTGGTGCAGGTCTTAGCTCGAGTGCGCCTCAACTTACTTGATTCGGGCGATTGTTGGAGCTTCCAAGGTAGCGGTTGGACATTCATGCGTCCGAAGTTCGCCTATATCTTTCTATACTAGTTATGTATTTATTATTTTTCAGAGACAGTTATTATTTCTTTGTGGTTATTTTTTCGATGTATTTGACTCTTGGATTGTATTAGTAGTTCTTACACTATTGACCCCTGATTTTGGGCATGATTGGTAGTTTAGATAAGTTCTTTCCGCATTGTTATGATTATTTATATGGTTAGGCTTCATTCTAGAAGCCTTACCTTGGGGTATTTTTGTCTTTTTCTCTATTGTATCAATTTGAGTGATAGGCTTACTTGTCAAGGTACACCGCGACAAGTGCCATCATTACCTTCGTTTTTTGGGTCCTGATAAATTGGTATCAGAGCCAGGTTTCATTGGTCTCAACGGTGTAAGAATGGAATGTCTAATAGAGTCTCGTAGATCGATACATAGATGTCCGTATCTATCTTCGAGAGGCTATAGAACGTCTTTAGGAAACTTCCCTCATTTTATTCCTTATCGTGCTAATTCTTTCATACCCTGTATTCTGAGTTGTGTTTCACTCTTTCTACGTGAATGGAGTTGCTTATACCTCTTATCAGTTGACAGATGCAGCGAGAGATTATTGGATATCATTTGTTGGTTGTAGACTTGTTAATGCTCCTGAGTTGTCATTGGATCAGTTTGTTGATGCGTTTCTGGAGAGATTTGTGCCTCGTATGTGGGATGAGTTTGATCATATGGATCAGGGCTCTATGACAGTTTTTTAGTATAAGGCATGCTTCCACGCCCTGTCCATATATGAGTTTGAGAAGATTCAAAAGTTTGTAAAAAGTTTAGTTATCTCCCTTCAGTTGGCTACATCTTAGATGGTTGTGTTTGAGGGTTCTTTTCAGAGTATTGTGGATCATGTTAAGGTGACAGAGGGTATTATTAGTGCATCTCAGGGAGGCACCAAGAGGGTGCGTCGTTTTGGTGAATTTAGGAGTCAGACCTCTCGAGGCAGAGATTTTAGAGGTTCTCATGGATACCATGGTAGGCTAGTGCGGTCGGCATTATAGAGTTTAGCTAGTGGATCTTCTTATTCAGCTAGTCAGGATAGTTGTTCGAGCTCAGTTGTACTTTCTCTTATTGAGACTAGTCATAAAGGTTGCTATGTGTGTGATGAGATTGGCTATGTGGCCAAGGACTGTTCTCATCGTGTGTTTAGAGATACTCTTTTTTCAGTAGTGAGAGGTAGAGGTTTCACAAGATGTGTGAGAGGTAGAGATAGTGGAGGCTGTGGTGATGGTTGTGGGGCTACTCAGCCAGTTTGTAGTCGTGGGCTATTTTATGCTATACCATCCAGACTTGGGGGAGAGGCTTCTCATGTTCTGATTACAGGTAACTTTCTCGTTTGTTTCAGACCTACATCTGTATTATTTGATCCTGAATTGACTTTCTCCTATGTGTCTGTGTATTTTGATTTGGGTTTTGATTCTGTTAGTGAGCCTTCTGCCATGCCTATTTGTGTATCTACCCCGGTAGGTGAATCTTTAGTGGTGGATCGAACATGCTGATCTTGTGTTGTGACTTTTGCCGGGCGTGAGACTTTGGTAGACTTGCTTGTGTTAGATATGATCGATTTTGGTGTTATTTTGGGTATGGATTGGTTGGCTCCTTATTATATTGTCTTAGATTCTTTTGCTAAGACTGTGACTTTAGCTTTATTTGGTGTGACAAGGATAGCTTGGGACGGGTACGCTTAATTTGGGTCCTAAAAGGATTATGTCTTATGTTCAGGCTCCTAAATTGGTTGAGAAGAGATGTTTATCTTAGTTGGCGATGTTTATCTTAGTTGGCTTATATTCATGAAACAAGTGTTTTTCGCCTCTTTCCTTGGATTCTGTCTGTGTTATTCGTGAGTTTATAGAGGTGTTTCCTATGGACTTGCCTAGTATGCCTTTGGATCGAGATATTGATTTTATTATTGATATTGAGTCGGGCACCGAGCCCATTTCTATTCTTCCTTGTTGGATGGCCCCATCAGAGTTGAAAAAACTGAAGGATCAATTGTAAGAGTTGTTGGATAAGGGATTTATTTGACCTAGTGTTTCACCTTGGGGTGTGTCTGTCTTGTTTGTAAAGAAAGAGAATAGGTCTATGCGGAGTGCATTGATTATCAATAGTTGAATAAGGTAACGATTAAGAATAAGTATTCTCTTTCTCGTATTAATGATTTGTTTGATCAGTTTTAGGGTGCCGCGGTGTTCTTGAAGATTGATTTGCGGTTTATTTATCACCAGTTGAGGATTAGGGCTTTAGATATTCCAAAAATAGCTTTTCAGACTTGATATGGTCATTATGAGTTCTTGGTCATGTCTTCTGGGTTGATCAATTCCCCTGCCGTGTTTGTAGAGTTGATGAACTGGGTGTTTTGTCTGTATCTCGACTCCTTGGGGATCGTATTTATAGATGATATCTTGATTTATTCCAAGAGTGAGGCTAAGAAGGAAGAGCATTTCTGGATTGTGTTTTAGAGATTGAGAGATGAGAAGTTGTATGCTAAATTCTCTAAATACGAGTTTTGGTTGGAGTCTGTTTCTTTCGTCGGTCATGTGGTGACTAATGAAGGTATTATGGTTGATCCAACTAAGGTTACAACAGTTTGTTATTGGGCTAGACCTACTTTTCCTACTGAGATTTAGAGTTTTGTTATCTTGGTTGGGTATTATTAGTGTTTTGTTGAGGGTTTCTATTCTATTGCAACTCCATCGATCAAGTTGACTCAGAAGAAGATTTTTTTTCAGTGGTCTGATGCTTATGAGGTGAGCTTTCAAAAGCTCAAGGACTTGTTGACTTCAACTTCTATATTGGCTTTGTCCAAGAAGGGCGTGGGCTTTACCGTGTTTTGTGAAGCTTCCGGTGTTGGATTAGGTTCTGTCTTCATGCAGGAGGATAAGGTGATTGCATATGTATCTCGTCAGTTAAAGCCTCATGAGAGGAATTATCCTATCAATGATTTGGAGCTATGCGTAGTTGTGTTTGCCTTGAAGTTGTAGAGGCACTACTTGTATGGGGTTAGTTTTAAGATCTTCTTGGGTCATCGTAGTCTTCAGTACTTCTTTACCAGCGAGATCTTCATATGAGGTAGCACCATTTGCTTGAGTTGCTTAGGATTATAACATGACTATTCTCTACCATCAGGGCAAGGGTAATGTGGTTATGGATGACTTGAGATGAAAGTCGACTAGCATGGGTAGCTTGGTGCATCTTTTGATTCAGGAGAGGTTGTTGGCCTTAAAGGCTCAGTCTTTGGCTAATTTGATAGTTAGGCTTGATATTTTGATACCGGGGCATATTTTGGCATTTATGGAGGCTAGATAATCTTTGTTAGAGTAGATTCGAACTCATCAGTTTGACGATTTTGGATTGAGGTTGATTCAAGATAAGGTGTTGAGTGGGGAGCCTAAGGAAGCCTCACTTGATTCAAATGGAATTTTGAGGATTGGGGAATGAGTTTGTGTGCCGAGAGTGGTGATCAGATTAGGTTGATCTTGGGGGAGGCCCATGGTTTTAGATATTCTATCCATCCAGGTGTGACTAAGATGTATCGTGATTTGAGGCAGCACTACTGGTAGAGTGGTATGAAGCGAGATATAGCGGATTTTA
>NC_061112.1:116390511-116398401 GCF_002878395.1 Capsicum annuum | reverse complement strand
TTTTTTTTTTTTTAATTTTATTTTGGATTTTGTTCTTTTTTCATATTTGATCAAAAATTCATGTGTCTGTGTATTCAATATCCTAAAATCTATTAATTGTGGTAATTCGATTCTTTTCATTGTTCTATCCGTAAAAATAAATTTCTTAACTTTTTCTTTAAAAGAAATTCACTTAATGTTTGATATCTGTGTCAAAAATTCACTAATCTCAATTCAGGTTAGTAATGTCCATTTGGGGTAGCAATCTCTAATAATTTCCTTAGCTCAACTCTACAACACTTTTGGATAGTTGTACTTTGAGGGAAAAAAATACTTTTCACGTAGATTTTTTCAAAAGTTCTTTTTCTGAATTTCTTAAATTTCTTTAATTTTTAGTTTACTAAACCAGTTGTAAGTTAGTATGTCATAATTGAGACCGAGGAAAAAGAGGAGATTTTAGCAATTGAATGTACGGTAGTTAATTTAAGTTCATGTGTAACAAGATCATGAAAAAAGTAGAGTCCACAATATCTAAAAAAGAAATTGTGGGTTGTATTGTTAGCCGCGTATCAGTTTATGTTTTTTTATCTTTAGCTCTGCATAATTCAAATTATTTACACTATCAACACATATAAACTAAATTCTAAAAAAAAAGGGAGAGATACATATAAACTAAAAACTAAGAAAGGTAGTTCAACATATGGATGAAGAATGTTGTCTAGATGAAAAATCAATGGAGTTTCAGCTTTAATTGACTATCATTCTCTCCATTTCTTTTTAAGTGTTTTATTTAAATTGGCCATACCTTATAATAAATTTCTTAATCCTATAAAATTTAAAGCACTTTTACTATTATATCCCTAATTAACTTTAGGTTGGACCCACCCTAATTCCTTCTCAATTAATGATTTTGATAATTTGAATAAGGGTATAGTAGGAAAGTTTTAACCAAATTATTCTTAAAAGATTAGAAAAAGAGCACTTAAAAAAAATATAAACACAACTTAAATATACTTAAAAAGAAATGGAGGAAATACTTAACAACAATATAAAGAGTTACTGATGTTATTTGTTGGCTAATTAGTCATGACGTTTAGAGAAAAAAATTTGTGAAGTATATAATTAGTCTCATCATTATGTGAATGTACTTTCTTTGATAAGCTTTTTATTTAATGTAAGTAGTGATATAGGATAATTGCACTTTGTTCAGTGTCACAATTGACAATTATAAAATTAAATTTTCATTTGTGTTTTTTATCAAAAAAATAAAAAATAAAAAAAAAAAAAAAAATATTAAATTCAAAATGGAATGTTCTTTCCATTCTGTGGACTATGGAGTCAATTTCATTCTTTACTAAGGTTATTAAAATTTAGTTTTACAAATCTAAATTTGTTATCTTGTGTTTGCAAATTCAATTTCTAAATTCAGTTAGTTTAAATAGTAATCAACGTAATTGGTCTATTATTATTTGCAGGTTAGGATTTGTCACTCTTAAAGTGACTTTGAATGATCTTGTATTGATTTTTTTTTTTCAACTTTTTGACAGAAAAGATGAAGAAATCATATCAGTGTTAAACTTCTCTAAAACAAAAATGTGAATTCTTTGTCATCTGGTGCATACAAATAATTATTTTAGGTGACAATAGAAGCAAATTAGATTATGTTGTTTAGACGGGACAGTTTCTCTAATCGTAGTAGGTTTTCTTATGCATTTTCTAAGGTTCATTGTGGTTTGAGATAGTCCTTATAAGATTGTTGTATGTGTTCTATTTTGTGAATTAGTAAGTTATATGATCAACAATCGATGATAATGAGTTTTTTACTATTTGAATGAAAAAAAAAATCATAAGAATTGGTGACATAAATAGTTGTGATGTTATACATATATATAAAGTTCTCTATTATATCGCATGTCAAAGTTACTAAAAGATCATTATATTTCAAAATAACAAGTACTATGATACAGCGCGAAGCGCTGATAAGTTAACTAGTTATGAATTAAAGTTATTATGGCCTTCTCTATTCCTATTCAATGTGGGAGTATCAATCGGGCTGAAGCTGTTGCTGATAACAGATAACTATGGGGGGAAATGATGCATTCATAATGGTTTTAACAGGATTCACTTGGAGTTTGACTCACACATCATTGTTGATATGCTAAAAAACACACACACAAATACTCTATAATTGAAGAGGATATATATATAATCAGAGACACGACACAAGCCATCAAGAGTGTTGAATTTAATGTTTCTCATCGCTTTAGAGAATTTAACAGTGTTGCGAATTTTTAGTAAAATGGCTTCATCTGTTCGAAGAAGCACCTTATACTCCTCTTTTCAACAATTGCCAAGAGGGATTTATTCAACTGGATAAAAGCCAACTTCCTAATCTAAGGAGATTTTAATCCAATTTTTTTGCATGGGCTATTTTTTTATAGGTGCAGTCTTTGCCCCCTTACTGTGGGTGTACAAATCAAACAACACGTAAAATCGAACTGAAGAACTAAGTCAAATCGAAAAAATAAAACCGATGTGTGGTTTGATTGGATTGGTTTGGCCTTAGAAAAAACAGACTATTTTTTGTTTGAGTTGGTATTTTTCAGAAAACCAAACCCGACCTAAACCAAACCGACGTACAATATTTTAGCACTCTTTGAAAAGAGACAATGGATCCACCTATTAGTTGATTAGGAGGTAATTAATTAGTTAGAGATGTAAAAAATGAATACGATGCTTGATTTGCGATTTAGAAGCCCACATAGTTAATATAAAGTTAGAATGTATAATGATATTGAAGACTTGTATTTGTGGTCCAAGACACTGCCTAAATATCAAAGTATCCTCTCTAATAAATTTGACTCAAAATGTCTAAATTCTTTTAATTGTGATGCATATTATTGGGAGGGGGCAGAGGTGCTGTTCTTCTGCAAAACCAAAAATCTATAAATTAATTCACTGGGATATTGCATGTTATTACATTGACTTACTGCACTTATGATAAGGAGTTGTATTAGCATATTGGCATGGGGCAATATTATCTCTGGCCTAAGTAATTTTATAAGTCAATCTAAAATTTAAAGTTTGTGAATTTCTTATTATGTCTTTTATGTTAATATATATTAATAATTGAGTTTTAAAATTTAGTAAATTTCTTAATAGGCACGAATATTTTAAACAAAGGTTAGTAGGTTTGTGTAAATCCATAACAAGTGATCTAGATCATCTTGTAGGCATTTGAAGAGCCAAGATATGTTGCACAATATCTCGGCATGCTAAGTGGGAAGAGTACTACATATAAATGTTTCCATACATTTTCCAGTATAAAGAAGAAAAAAATAATTAACAATATAGGTTGCTCGAATAGTAAGCACGTTCAATATTAAGATTGCATATTCAAGTCATGAAGAGCGCAAATTGGAGGATAAGCTTTGATTAATGTCATAAATGCTAAGTTGAAAGCTCACATAAGGATTCGTATGCCAATGATCCTAATGTTGGCCAAGTGTTTATAGTGTTTGTGTCCAATGCTTTTGATTAATGTGTCCAAGGATGATTGTTTAATTTATTGGAAGAAGAAAAATGGTGATCCATGAGAGAATTGCTCGAATTCGGTAAGCAAGTGGTGGAGGAAGGAATATTAATGGGCATTCAAGGGTGTGGTTTAGTGATTAATAAAGTATGGGAGAACCATGAGGTCTTCAATTTCATGTGCAAGTTTCAACAAAAGCAAAAATTACTTAATGATTGTCTCATCTCATCTGTGAAGTTAGCTGGTTCCTATATGATGGAAGGTAAGTACCCGATGAAATAATCAGATGTACGAAAGTTGATTCCAACACCACCATCTCTAAACAAATGTTCTTATAATGCTAAAACCAATATGTTTAGCATGTTCCTGATAGAAAGCAAACACTATTTCCAAACTAGAAAATTGCATGCTTTCAACTGGACTTTGTTTAGGATCATGCATGAATTCAGGATTATCCATAAAATATTTTTCGCAAATGCATTTTCATCTGCGTTGAGAAGATTATCATCATCAGAAAATCCAAACAATTCCATCATTGTGTTTCTTAAATCTTTTGCGTCTCTTGTCTCACATGTTCTTAAATGTAGTCCCCTCGATGAACTAGAACTTGTGTGGTTGCTTTCCATATTCATTTTCGTCAAAAAAAAAAAAAGATAATCGATAGAGTTACTATTAATGTTCTTGATGTTTAGTGAAGGATAAAAATTAAGGAACAAAAATGGATTTCAAATGCAAGTCAACTTGTGCATAAGTTAAAAAATCAATTTTAAAATGTTCAATGAATTAATTATTGGCAAGCATAATCACAATTACCTAAATATTATCTTTGGCGAGAAAATTAGGGTTTTGGAGAAAAACTTGATGGCTAATTAAGATTAGGAGGTTAAGGGGTAACAATGTTTATTTACACTGTTTGGACATTTTTCGGACACATGGTTTTGAATGTTTTGCTTTTTCCTTCATAATTTTGGCCAGGGAGAAATTAAAGAAGCTTAGTTTCACCTATTTGGTCATAGAATTTTTCACTTTTTTTCGAAAAGTTATTTCACTTTAGTGAAAATTGGGGTTTTGGTCGTTGAAAATTTCAAATCAATTCTAAATTGTATTAGGAAAAGTAAAAACAAGTTTTACTTGCTTTTCACTTTTTTCCAACTTCAATTTTAACTTTATTTATTGTTATAATTTATCCCATTTTTTTATTTTCACAAAGCCACTTTATTAATTTCATCCAACAACCGAAGTTAAATGCCTATCATATTGCACACTTCTTCATACTTCCATAGATAAAAGACCATAAAATTGAAGGCAATTTCAAGTTTTTCTTCTTCCTCAAAATCTCCTTATTATATAACGGAACCTTAATCCGTCCATTCTTGCGATTCTTTATGCAACACTAACAAATGCAATATTATTGTCTCCTCTCACATTTGGTTGTATCTTGTAGGTAATTTAGTTAAGTTAGGTGATTTTGATAGTTTTTAAAAAATTGAGATATAAAATTATATTTAAAAAGATCTTTTCAGAAATAAAAATAAATAAAAATTACAATGACATAATCAAACACAAATAGTTCCTAATCCGTGATATAATTTTCTTTAATTAGTTCTAAGAAATGAAATATATTATTGAACTCTGAATTTTTTTTTCTTAACGTGCAAACACGTAGAGCGTATTTCAAAGATTTGTCTTGTTTATTCCTTCATATAAATAAACAAAAGATGCAAACATTTCCTCACACTTACGTGGATTATTAGTTTTATAATTTGATCGTAAGCCGTAAAAACTATTTCTATATATCATTGACAATAAAATAATTAGAGAAAATCTTTTTCGTATTTTGAGTCTTAGATATCTTTAAGATTTGATTATGACGCCAACTTTGATATAACTGCATATTCGAATAGATAAATTACTTGCTACAATAGATGATGTATGTAAAAATTCTTATACTAATGATGATGTATATAACTTAATAAACTCATTAAAAATAACCTAAGTTACTTTGCTTATTTCTTTTTAGAAATTCGTAAGCTCTTCATGGTAGAGGATCTCCATAGGTTCGCGACTAAAGTGATTTATCAATTTATTACACAAGCTTGTTTGGAAGAGTTTATAGTGTTGGATGGCTAATTAGGAAGTCATTAATTAGTTATTGATGTAAAAAATTTATACGATGCTTGGCTTGTGATTTAGAAACCCGCTTAACTAATATATGCATTAAGTTATGAGGGAATTTGTGTATTCTTACGCGCGATCTTGTCTAATTCTAACCAGCTATCAAACGACCCAAGAGTCACGAATAACATTTAATAGAAAATTAATTACTTGAAAAATATTCATTAATTAAACAATATATATCTTATATACAATCATTGGAACATCGTGGCTACATTCATTTTTGAGTACTATAGTAGTAGACTAGTAGTATATACGTGACAGAACTATACAAAAAGCCTTATTTTGAGATAATGGGTGATGGCTTTAATTTGTAGAGAGCATAAATTACCACTAAGCTTTAGACAATAGAGGAGGAATACTTTGTTCATTCCTAAAGAAATTTGTTGGATCAACTTTAGTCTTCACTTTCACCAATCTATCAAAGTTGTTCTTGAAATATTTCTCCCCCCAAATTCTTGCTTGTGCATAGCTTGTGTTTCCTTTGTTGTTCACTCCCAAATCAAGATCTCTATAGTTGAAATATGCAGCTCTAGGAGATTTTGACACATACCTAGCCATGTATCCATAAAGTTTTCGAATCCAAGATAGATGTTTTTCAGAACTTTCCATTTTTTCCCAATTCACACCATAATGGATCATGAATATGTTTCCAGCTCTATGAGGAAAAGGTGTTTCAGATTCAGAGAATTCACTCAACTCTCCTCCATAGGGACTAAACTGTAATTCGGCTGCATTTTCACCTACTTGGTTGAATAGTTTCCATATACCTTCAAGACCATTTATAGAAATTGGACGTTGGACATAGTCTGATTTCCCTTTGAAGAATGAGGTTTGATTATTAGAGGTGAATTTCCAAATTATTGGTAACAACTCAATTGGTATGCCCCTTGGGAAACCGGCAAAGAAGAGTATAGATTCGATCCAAGTCATCTCAATGCAATCTTCTTTCACTAATCCTAGTTCCGGGAAGCTCTTTTGCATTTCGGGAAGAAGTTCATCCACTCCTCCAAGGAACAATGTAGTGAAAAAGGCGTGGATAGTCCTTTGCCCACGGCTGAATGGAGATTGACTACTCTTCAGGAAGAGCCTGAGGAGAAGATTATCATCAACTTTGTGCGCGATATGTTGCCATTTGTAGACTAGTTGAGTTGCATTTTGTTCCAAGGTTCGTGTCACATTGAATACGGTCACCTTTTCTGGAATATCGAGTAACTTCACCTTCCATGAGGTAATGAGACCAAAACTAGTCCCTCCACCTCCTCTAATAGCCCAAAAGAGATCCTCACCCATTGATTCTCGATCATGGATTTTTCCATTGGCATCGATTAGCTTAGCATCGATGATGTTATCAGCAGCTGTACCGAATTTTCGTGACATCATGCCATAGCCTCCACCACTAAAGTGTCCACCAACTCCAACAGTTGGACAAACCCCAGCAACAAAGGCTAATGTTTTACTTTTCTCCGCAATTCTATAGTAAACTTCCCCAAGGGTCGCGCCAGCTTGAATCCAAGCAGTTTTGTCTTTGGTATCAATGGAGATTGATCTTAGGTTCCTAAGATCAATAATGACAAAAACGGTTTCAGAAATGTATGAAAGTCCCTCATAGTCATGTCCACCGCCTCGAATTCTGATCTGTAGGTCATGCTTCTTGGAACAATGTATAGCTGCCTGAATTTGAGACTCATCACTAGGAGTGAAAATAATAGATGGTTTGGAGTCGGAGGTTATCCTACGATTACCTAAAAAGGAGTTATAAATGGTGGAATATGATGAGTTTTTAGGAGTGTAGATGCCTTGTGATACTGAGTTTGAGTTCCTAAATTTGTGATGAAGGCATTCAAGAAAGTCATCATGAGTGTTGTTGGCCCATGATGGTGAAAGGCAAAGTGAGAGAAAGAGAAAGATTGTTAACTTCTTGAAAGTAGTCATATTGATTTGTTGTTGCAAATTTTGATAATGGAGAAAATGGAAACAAAGAACTTCAATTTATAGTTTTGGCTGGGGAGAAATTAGAGGAGCTTAGTTTCAAACTTTCAAAATTCAAACCTTAAACATACGTGGTATAGAATAATATTATATGTTTTCACCTACTTTATTCACAAATCATTTTCTAACGTTTATAGAATTTTCTTCTTTTACTCCCTCTATTTTTTATCTATTCATCCGATAATCTTTACTTATCCACTATAATAAAAAAA
>NC_061112.1:116364899-116390411 GCF_002878395.1 Capsicum annuum | reverse complement strand
ATATTTCTTATTAATATTTATGATGATGATGTTTATAAAACTGCATACACCCCCATATACTCAGTTCCTTTCCATGGTACTGACCCACATCTTCGGATGTGGGCTATATTTTCTCAGAATGTAGGTTCAGGTGCTCAGTTCTAGGTTCGACAGTGATTCTTCGGGCACGCTATTCTACATCCTCTGTTGTGGTGAGACCTCATGTTCCGAGGACGTGGTGCTGATGTTGGTTTCATGAAATTGTTTACATTTGATAACTAAGTATGAGTCAGTTGGGACATGTCTCAATGGCTCGCTGGTTTTATTGATTTTCTTAGAGGTTTGTCAAACTAGTATAGATGTTGGGAGTTGACTAATAAGTCGTATTTTGTTATCTTTCTGAAATTCTTTTATTCTTAGATGATGATTACTCTGTTGATATTTGAGGGTTATTTATGGAAACCCCGTTGATTTGTATTGAACTGAATGAAAATGCCTCAAAGGGTTAGCTTGGGGCTACTCATTGCCTCAAGCACCGTGTGACGCTCCGGGACCCATTCTCCGCGGCATTACAAAAACAAGTCATAAATACTTAAAATAATGAGATCTAAATATCTAATTTGACATCTAGTCTGAAAGCCTCTAACTGAACTGAATAAGGAGTTGAAGAAATATGTATACAACTAACTCCATCTAGCAACTGAATAGTAAATATAGCAATAATCATATCATCCTTGAATGAGAAGGACTCACTGCAAACTCTGAACACTGGAATGCTACTACTGATCTAGAGCTCGTGCCTATGAACCTATGGTGTAACATAAGAGAAAGAACCATAGCACAAATACGTCAGTACGTCTGAATGTACTGAGTATACGAGTGAGGTAGGCTAAATGCAAAGGGTTATATGCATGAACAATGCTGGCTAATATAAACGTGAGAATACATACATGCATACATAATTGTAACTGAACTCGTGGAGATACTGACTATTGAGTCTAAATACTGACAACATGAGTGTACAGATACTGAGATACTGAATAGATAAACGACTATTTCTGACAGTTTGAATTATGAAGAACTGGTTTGTTTAACTGTGTCTGACAGTCCTGAAGATGAATATTGATATCATGAATTTTGATAACTGATATGACTGATATAACTATGATGATCGGCCTAACCGATGTAACTGATACTGAGCGACTGTATCTGATAGTCTAAGTTCTGATGGAACTATCTGAGTTCTGTTCTACTTGGAGTAACTGAATCTGAGATCAGTCGTATCTAGCGGGTGATCATGAGTATACTGATAATAAGGATGATTTGACTTAGTCTGAGATCAGTCCTATCTAGCGGGTGATCTTTAAATCTAATAATTCAGATACTGTTTAACTATAGTTGAGATCAGTCCTAGCTAATGGGTGATCTTGAAGTCTATTTATAATGATAAGCATTGACTGTATCTAACAGTATTGAATCTGTACTACTAAACTGAGTTGACTGTATCTGACAGTCCTGAATCTGTAACTAAAATTGTGGGATGTGTTCATCTAACCGACATGCCCCAAGCTAAGCTTACTGGGGTCCAATCTGTGCCCTGACTGGAAAGGTGTCAATACCGCGCCACCAGTAAAGACATCTGCTATGGAATTAGTACTAATCTAACGGGTGACTCCTGGGATCAGTCCTATACATATAAATATGCTAACGGGTGACCCCTGAGTATGTCAGTCCTATCTAATGGGTGACATCTCGTACCTATGCTGGCTACATACTTTTGGAACTTAGGGATTGCTTCTAGGGATCTCAGTCCTATTCTAGTGGGTGAGTCCGCATCCCTAGTCTCACTCGGTGCTAAATCCTACTCCCATCTGAAAGACACTGAACTGAATAACTGGGCTGGACTAAATAACTTAACTAAACTAATTTACTGAACTGATACTGATTAACTGAACTAAAAAAAGTGGTATTTTTTAGCGAAGCTAAAATTGAGTTTACTGGATTCCAATGACTGACGGAATGTACTGAGTTCTGAGGACTGGTTGAGAGTACTGAAGTTATTGACATTGAGTTTTAATATTGAGGTTACAGATATTACTGAGTACTAAGATCACTAAGATTACTGAACTATTGAGATTACTGAGGTTACTGGATTTTCCTGAGTCATATGACTGACTGAATTCTATAGATCATGGCTTGACTGAGAGTATCGTGATAACATGACATGGATCTAGGCAGACAACTATAGTTTTCGGGTACGAATACCCCCAGGACTCGATGGAAGGAAACTAACACAACATGACTTACTTGATCATAAGATTGGAGTTCACAATTCACATTATCATAAATAGAGGATATTATACATCATTTAGTTCCTCACCATATTAAGTATGGTAGGGAGTGCATAGCTATATTTCATGTGCATATTGTATATCTCCATTATCATACATGCTTCATACCACAACAATAGCAACACATGAAAAGTATGGAATTCATATTAAAGTATATAGCTAATATGGACTTGTCATTTAGACATCATGGAACCATATAAACATGAATTTCTAACATCCTAAGCATTTTATCGAACACCTTGCATGCAATCTTTAAGGCATAGGTGTGTTTCATAACTTGTACCATTTTACACCATCTAAGGTTCATAGTTTTCAACTAACAAGCATATATATTCCATGAAAACACCACTAGATATCATCTTGAAACTTAAACAATAATCATCAACATGTACATACTCATTTCACCACAAAAGGTTTACAAAATATTATTTAAAACATGGTTCTTGAGCTCTATGAACGGATTGGATCCATAGATGAACACTACACATACCTTAGAAAGGAAACCTTGATGATTTGCTGGAGAGTTCTTGGATTGGGAAACTTAATTCTTGATTATCTTGGAAAAAGGCTTGAATCTTGCTTTTGAGAGATGAGTTTGATGGAAACCCTAATCTTGTGGTTGAGAGCATTAGAGAGGGGTTTTGAGATGCTTAACTGAAGAAAAATGGGAAAAATTACTCCTCTTTAGGATTATAAGTCGTGGGAAGTGAAGGGAAAAGACCAAAATACCCTTATAAAATAAATTTCCAGTTGCTGAAAATAATAGCTGGCGACATTTGTGACAAGACATCAAAAATATGACAAACCATCAATAATGTCGTCACACAGAAGCTAGATTCTGCCTAAGGCTGATGACATTTGTGACATGGCAACAAAAATATAGTAGGCCATCAAAAATGTCATCACACAGAAGCTGAATTCTGCCTAAGGCTGACGACATTTGTGACATGGCGTCAAAAATATGGTA
Organism: Capsicum annuum; assembly: GCF_002878395.1. Lineage (NCBI taxonomy): Eukaryota > Viridiplantae > Streptophyta > Magnoliopsida > Solanales > Solanaceae > Capsicum > Capsicum annuum. The sequence continues at coordinate 116,387,114 of NC_061112.1, read as the reverse complement.
AGCCATCAAAAATGTCGTCACACAGAAGCTGGATTCTACCTAAGGCTGATGACATTTGTGACATCGCATAAAAAATGTGGTAAGTCGTCAAAAATATCGTCACACAGAAGCTGGATTTTACCTAAGGCTGACGATATTTGTGACATGGCAACAAAAATATGGTAAGCCATTAAAAATATCATCACACAGAAGCTGGATTCTGCCTAAGGCTGACGAACTACGTGATAGGTCATCACAAATGTGGTAAGCTACTACGAATGTCATCACACTGTTTCTAGCCTGACATGCTGGAGTAAATTAGGAATAACTCTTTGCTCCGATATCAGATTTAGGAAAAATTGGTATCATTGGAAAGATAATTCAATTATCTATCTGTTGATAGGTGATGAACTCAAAAATTCCAAGTATAATGAGAGAAATGATTGTTTGAAGTTGACTATACCAATATGCTTCTCAAGAATTCAATCGGTAGGGAATATTTTGAGTCATCTGATAGCTGGGAGTTATTTGAAGCCTTAATATACATCTAACTTAATCATAAAACTATAAAAGAACCATGATGTACTATGAATGATCTTGGTACATGGCTCTAATATTGGTTTGGATTTTTTGGGGTATTACAGTGGTGAACCCCAAGATAGCAACTGTCATAATCCAGTGAGTCACCGCAATTCCTCCGCATCGCGGTGTTTATCAAAATGACCCCATCAACGTGTCACGGTAATCCTAAAAAATGGGATTTATTTAGCATTTTTTAAGTCCGAGGGCAGTCTCATCTTTTCCCTATAATTTTTAATCATATTATCTGAGGATTAAAGCATTTTTAGGGCAGAGTATGCCCAATTTTACTCAAAAAATTTCTCAAGAACAAAAACCCTAACCTCTCTTTCACAGATCAAAAGTTCATATCCTAAGTTCAAGAATTCAAGAAGAGTATCAAGATTGGAGTTTGAATTGTCAAATTAAACTACTTAAGGTACGTGGGGGTTTCCTAACATTACATGGGCATAGAAATTTCCTCTTAATTATGTTAAAGGTTTAGAAATCATGAACTTACAAAAAAGGGTTTTGGATTTAAATTATAATCATGCTTTTGAAGCCCTTGATAATATTGTTTTGGTCTCTAGGCCTTCTCTTGAAAGTGATTTGACTTGTATATATGTATGTATGTGTTGAAGTTTTTGAAATATGAATTAAGAGCATGAATTATCTAATCCTTTCCTCTTCCAGTGTGTTACTACTTGATTTATGAGTTATGAGTTCCTAAACTTGCCTAATTTAAATGATGAGTCAAGAGCCTTATTATCTTACTTGAATTTTTATGATAGTTGAGAATTAAAGAGAGGAATGATACTATGACTTAAACGTTATAAATGATGAATGAAGGGACTTCAAAAATATTCTTGATGAATGGACCACTATTTGTTGAAAATTGTTGAAAGGGTAAAAATCTTTACATGGTTTTGACTCGCATTTTGATATATGAATTTTCTAATACTATTTGCATGCTGAGTAGTCCAAAAATTATTTAGAATGGAAGAATCATTTATAGCACTATATAGCACAGATATAGGACTTGCAAGTCTTGGTGTGACGACATCAAAATAGATAATGCCATAACAGACTCAGAATAACATTAGAAATTAGTTTTCATTTAGATTTTTTAGAACTCGGGATCTTAAATGTACATGTTCAGAAAAGATTAAAAATGGGCATAAAGAGATGTTAGGTGGTTACCCAAAGAAGGCACGAGTTTATATAACTCCTTTTCCAAAACTGTGTTTTGCCGATACAGGTTATTATGTCCCCAAGAGGGATTATACGTTGGCCTAGTGCCCTGTGGCGTATAAGAATTAAAAACTCCAACTCTTGCGGCAAACATGGGTTGGGGGCTCAGCCGCCGAGTTAAGGGAGGACTCCATATAGACCGTGGGGTCGTAGAATTATAGGGTGTACCACCTAGCTCAGAAGTAATACAAATTTAATTGCATTGACAAGATTGTTTTATGATTATCAAAGATTTTCCCATGCATTTTAAACTATATCATGCATGATGTTTCATGACTTGCTCTTATTTATTATATATATAAATGCATTATTTTGGATTTCTCTACATACCAGTACAATTGTATTGACTCCCTATATATCAGGGTCTCTGAGGCTCATTCTGGAGGTCCGTCCTGCTAAGCCGTAGAGTTATTCAGACAGAAGTGTGCAGTTGGCGAGTTTTCTTTATTATGAAGACCTGTTTCTTTCCAGATACTTGTTATTTACTTTGGTTTAGGTCCACTGGGGGCCTTGTTCCAGTTTCATACAGTTTGATAGTTTTATATGTAATAGAGATTTCATAGACTGAAACAGATGTTGTCTAGATGTTGATTTACTTACTTTCGTACTGTTAAACAGAACTCATATTATGACCATGATTCCGTTTGTGGTATTCCACATTTTTTCTTTATTGTTATGAATGGTGTTCATGAGTACCAGACAGAAAGGGGTACCCGAGTCTATATGGTTTGGAATGCTTGTCGCGGCCAGGATCTTGATTCGGGTCGTGACAAAACACATGGTGAGGTTAATAAAATTCTTCAAAAACAAAGGTCTTCTTGTTTATAATAAAGGAACTGATATTCCCACTGAGACATATGAAATCACTCCCATAAATGGAATCAATATCCCATTGTAAAGTCTTGAGTAAGAGGAAATAAAAGTAGAAACACAAGAGTAAGAAGCGGACAAAACACTAAAGCAGAGCCATGCATTTATAAGGAAATTTAGTTAGACATTACACAAGAAATAATAAAATGTAACAAGATAAATGCCATAAAGCAAGAGATCTTTATACGAGAATAGTAGTAGGACTTTGGAACAAGGAAACAAGGATGAATAAGAGGACTTGGAATAAGACTTGAGGATCATGGTTAAATGATCATAAACATATGTATGAGCTATAAGTAAATTAAATTTATTGGCAACTTAAGCATTTTTGGTTCAGAGATCATTCAGGAGACCATGTCCCTACTTTCCCCTCAGAAGCTATTGTAAGGATGATTTTAATCGAGAAATCACAACGCTTTCTGAGCAAGTCATGCATTCACTCGATCTACTTCAGCATTTTCTCATTTCTGAGCCGACATGAGATAAGACACCATAAAATAATTGTCACTCCACTTTTTGTCTTGATGATCTCAGATTCCCCTAAGGTGGTGTCTGTGAACATCTGTCTTTTAGTCCTTGAGACCCCTTATTTAAGTGGAAACTCAGAGAAGTTAAACACTTTATTGAGAAGAAATGTAACGCTCTGAGACTTACCCCTAGACATCACACGATGCTTAAAACAATAAGTGATCCTAAGCTAGCTCATGATATTGGCATAATGCATGAGCAACTAAATAAAATACATAAAACTGGAAGTAATAAGCGGAAAAGATGTCTTTAGCTGAACATGCTCAATACAAAATTGTTTAAAATATTTACACTCTGGTTATACAAAACAAAACTGAAATTAAATACATCAACTCTAACTGACTGTGTATGAAGCATCTACTAATAATAACTATAGGTAGCGAAACATAACCCCCTGCTATCCCTAATCAATACTACTGAATAAAAATGATACTAAAACTATAGTTAAATTGAGTCCTCAAATTAAAATAACTCATCATCTATTGGTTGGAAGCTGCTAATTGTCTGATTATGATGTATGGCCTACAAATAGTACCTACATTATGAAATAATGTAGCCACACTGACGTATATGTGATTAGTACTTCTAGAATGTACTGAGTATATGGGGGTGAGTGTAATAAGTAAAATGAAGATGAAAATAATTTCAAATCATGCCCTGCTAAGTGTAAAAGGACTCACCTTGATCATGAATAAAACAGAAAGCTGAATATCATAAAACATGAATAATTAATCATAATTTGACAAGCTTAGTGAGTTATTACACTTAGTTTCTAAATCTTTACTTTTATGGGGGATTCTTATAACCGACATAAAACTTGTGAGCTATCATGGAGTACAACATCTCACCCATATTAAGGAGAGTTGTTCTACCCTTGCCACGAAATAGAACCTTAACTAAGAGTGATCACTAAACTAAGATCTTATTGGAAAAAGGGGGAGACACTCTATGGAGAGGCCCCTAAACCTATGGTGGAATGTAGTTTCTAGGAAATAGGATGCACTAAACCCACATTTCCCTATTGGTGCTAAATACTACACCCAAAACATATACTTACTTCCTCATAATTATGAAATCCACCTTAAAATAGCATATGGGTTTATAAACTAAAAATCAACGATGCTTGTTTTTCTTAAATCATATTCATGAGGAAACATGTGGATCTCATGTCTTATCTGAGATTAGAAGATCAAAACAAAACTTTAATCATGTTGTAATACTTGTAACTTGAACTTATAAGCTTGAACTTCTTGTAAACTTAATATCTTATGCTTAAACTTGAAATCATTCATCATCTTATAGAAACTTTATATAAAAATATCAAACTCAATGCTTAAGATCACTTTCATCGATAAAAACATAGTTAAACATGAAATCCTTTGCAATATAAGGTTTCATGGGAAAACATCAAAATCTTAAAGCATCAGAAAAGCGGGTCTGAACCCTAATAAATCAATTTCTTTAAATTCAATTAAATATCAAAATTTTGGTCACAATGATGAAATAATATTGAATGTATTGATTTTATTAAAGGAAAACTTGAATTTGGATCCTTGAAAGTTGAACTTTAGGAAGAAATCCTAACTTCTTTCTCTTGAGAGTAGAGAGGCGACTTAGCTATAAAAACTGACTCAGAATAGACAAATAAAACTTGTTGGCTAATTAAGTCATGGAAAAGGAGTTTGATGTGAGGAAAAGACCAAATTACCTCTAAGGAAACTTAAAAAACGTTGCAGGAATTTTCAGTTGACAACTTGTCAGTTTGGTGACAATTCATTAACCTAGGCATCATATCTAGCTAGATTTTGAAATTTACTGGTTAAAGTTGACGACTTGAGTTGACGGCTCATTAACGTAGTCATCACCTAGTTGATAGCTCGTCAAACCTTTTGATTGACAGGCACTCCAAAGTAAAATGAGCATAACTTTCAACTCCAATATCAGATTAAGGTGAAACAGATGCATTGGAAAGAAGACTTGAACATCTTTCATTTGATATATAGTAGGAAACCTAACTCATTCTATTATAATATTTATACTCATTTAAATTTAAACCTTGTGGAATCCAATATTAGAACTCAATCAATACAAATGTTCTCAACTCCACTTTGCTCAAAGTGCTTCCTATGATCATAATCGCATTGAAAACACTTCGCACTCAAGGTGAATGTTCATGAAAATTATTTATGGTTTGAAATAAATACTTTGGGGCCTTTAAACATATGATGGATAGTTGAAAACTTATCTAGGAGCTTATAGGGTATTACAAGAAATCCATAGGCAAGGCATTAGGTCTCCACTATTCCATGGACTCGAAGCCTTTAGTAGGTACTTCAAATGTTTGACCAAGAACCTTTTCATCTGAGAAAATATCCAATCCTTTCACATGGGTAACAATGTGAATCAAGAGAGGTTGATCGAATATATACAACTACTTTAGAAACCTTATTATTGACACTAAGTCTACCAAGCTGGGTAATTCTACAATATCTGGATCAACTACTTTCCCCCGAATGACAATTTATTTTCTTAGAATAGCCTAGAGTTCTTCCTAAGTCAATTCCTTAGCTTGTGCATTCAATCGCGGACCCTTGGTGAGTACCTGGACCTATAGGGTCAGATTCAATATTTTGTTTTATTTACTTCGATTGTGAAGCCACCTTAGATAAACCTGGTGAATTAGCACCCCTTCTCTATTTATAGCCTGTCGTAGCCTTCTGTTCATTCACCTAAAGAGCAATTGTTCACTTCTTTTGGTCATATTTGAGCCCACAACATCATCCACATTAATATTTTCTTTTTATTCATTGATAGTTATCATATTTAATGATGTGGCACCATCTTTCACTACAGTTCTTCTTTTCATTCTCATTTTCTCCACTAGCTAAGCTTGATTGGCTCTCAGAGCATCATTCATTTAAAGTAACTAGTTGTTCACTTGCATCCAAGAAGTTTGATGAATTTTTTACTTCAAAGGCAACCCTTTTTGCATAATATTTTATTGATTTTTCAAACACAAGGCATCCTCAACACTTACATCCAGATTTGTATCAGGTCCCATGATCAGGTCCATAGTTTAGAACAGGTTTTCTCTTAGAGATAAACAAAACACTTTCATGTTCTTTCATAGAAGCAGTATTAGAAGGTGGCTTGCTAGAGACCTTAGTTCAACTAACCAAATCTACTATGCCAATGATCATATAAGAGGGATCAGGAATTCAGAAAGAGTGAGGTGATGAATAGATCAAGGAGTGGCTTGGAGACTTGAATGATTTTGGGAATCAAAGTAGAGAACAAAAAATAGATTATGTAGCAGCATCAATCACATTAAAAAATTTCAAAAGTAATGTAATATTGACTAACCTTTTAAGGGATTAGGTCCCTTGATGAACATTTAGTGTCTATTTTGTGTTTGGTCTATCTTTTTTTTTAAATTATTTTTCCCCTTCTTATCATGCATATACACTTCCCTTGCTTGATGGACGACCTGATTTTCTTTCACTTCTCACAAGAGTCACAAGTCTTGTTGTCTGCAAACTTCAATTAGGTAACTTCAAGATCAGGTCCTTTGAGAACAACTTCTAATAGGAGAGAGGAGCTGGCATGTAATACGTTCTTGAGCCTCAAATAAGCATCATCATATAGACGACTTAATTTCATTTGACATATTTTTAGGGAATTCGGAGCCAAAAGGGCTATTTTTTCAATCAAAAAGGCCAAAGGGGATGGTTAATTTTAAACAAAACCAAAACAGACAAATCGTAGGGGTGGTCAGTGACTTACAAGTTGTGCGAGGCCCAGCAACTTGTAATTCGTCGGTGTCACAGCAAATTGTAAGTCGCTGATTTGACAACGACTTGTAAGTCGCCCACATCCCAGCAACTTGCATGAAATCCATGTGAAGGAACAATTCTGCATGTTGCATGTGCAATTCTACATGTTGAAACAGTATAAAATCAATTCTGAAGTATGTTGCATGTATATCTATATTATTTTGAAAAATAGGTATGTAGAAGTAAGAAATTGTAATCCTTCTGTTTTAAAAAGAATAAACTAGTTTAATTTAGCACGAAGTTCAAAACAATAAAGAAAACTTTTGAATCTTATAGTCCTAAATTAAAGTTATGTCGTATATATCAAAATGTCCTTTAATCTTGTGGTATGTAACTTGGAAAGTTGAAATTAAAGTATTGCTAAAAGGGGGGGGGGGTCATTCTTTTTTAAACGAATTAAAAAGGAAAGTAAGTCATTCTTTTTGAAACATAGGAGAGGAGTATGTGTTTATTCATGCCATATTAACATATTAATGAAAGATTGGACCAAATAAGTCTCTCAATACTTAACTTAACTTGCATTATATTTGAACTACTACTAAGTGTCCCTGATTATGTCAAATTTTTCCTTTTGATGTTGTAATTCATAAAATAGGTATGGAAAACTATGCGATAACAGATATGATTTTATGTAGAGTTTATACACGTCACTCAGTGGCGTAGCCACATAGTAGGAAAGGTGGTCAACTGAACATTATATTGATGTGTATATATAGGTCCAAAATTGTTGTTTATATATACACATTAAATATTGAACATCTTTAAAGAGATTTTTGATTTCACCATCGTTGCGACCTAAGATTCTACTTTTTCTTGCTACATCTGGTTTGTTTCAATTGTGATCTTAACAAATAAAACTTCTCTATCCCCTTTTCCAATTAGCTCCTTTTTCCCGAGAAAATTGAAGAAAAGGTGTCTTTTAAGTCTTGAAAGAAGGATTGGCGACATTGACCAACTTAAAGGGTCAAACATCATTAGGAAAATTAATTAAGTTAATTATGGACTTGATTAATATTTTTAAAACTTTCTAATCTTTTCAAAAATACAAATCAACCCACACCTCTTCAATCCAAATCAACCAGTCTCTCTCCTCTCTCTCTCTCTCTCTCAACTCTCTCCCAACCAACAGTTCTGCGAAATTCTTCCTTCAATCCCAGTGCTTCAACCTCCGGTGAAAAAATAGTCGGGTGAGTTCCCTTTCGACTTTCAACCGTCAATCGACATGAAGACTTCTCCGCTGACAATAACTTCGAGTTCTTCATCATCCCATTTCCTTTTCACAAGTAAAAATTATAAAGAAATAGAGGAACTTAAACCAACTACTCTTCTAGTATTTAAATGTGGACTAAATAAAACCCTAATTTCTGGCATTTCTTCTTGTTGTTGTTGTATTGTTGATTCAGATTTGTTGGTAATTTTTGTTCACAGTTGATGTTCTTAGTATGTATGCGTGTAATGTATTGGTGTTGCTGGGTTGATTTGTTATTTCTCTTGGTAAAAATGGTATTGCAACAGATGAAACGTCTGATGCAACAAATGAAAATATCTAATGCAATAGATGAAAACATCTGATGCAATAGATTAAAATATGATGCAACTATGAAAAATCTAATGCAACAGATGAACAATCTAATAGATCATTCATCTGTTGCGACAAATGACTCTTCTGTTTGGAACAAATCTAAATAATATTGATCCAATAGATAACTCATTTGTAATAGATGAGTGATATGTTTCAACAGTTTAGGGATCTATTTTTATTGTCTCCAACAGTTTACTCATCCATTGCAATAGGTCAGTTATATGTTGCAATGGATAACATACTTGGTGCAATAGATTAGTCTATTTTTATTGTTTCTAACGAATTACTCATCCATTTTAACAGGTTAGTTATATGTTACAATAGATAACATACCTGGTATAATAGATTAGTGATCTATTTTTATGGTTTCAACGGATTACTCATCCATTGTAGCAGGTCAGTTATATGTTGCAACAGATAACATACCAGGTGCAACAAATTAGTGATCTGTTTTTATGGTTTCAACAGATTACTCATCCCTTGCAACAGGTTGGTTATATATTGCAACAGATAAACTACCTGGTGCAACAAATTAGTGATCTATTTTTATTGTTTCGAACAGATTACTCATCCGTTGCAACAGGTTGGTTATATGTTGTAATAGATAAATTACCTGGTGCAACAAATTAATCATTTGTTTTTATGGTTTATAATGATTTACTCATCCATTGCAATGGTTGTTTATATGTTGCATTAGATAAAATACCTAGTACAATAGATTAGTGATCTGTTTTTTATTGTTTCCAATGATTTACTCATCTGTTGCAATAGATCTGTTATATGTTACAATAAATAAACTACCTGGTGTAACAAATTAGTGATCTATTTTTATGGTTTCCAACGGTTTACTCATCCTTGCAACAGGTTAGTTATATGTTGCAATAGATAATCTACCTGGCGTAACAGATTAGTGATTTGTTTTTACTATTTCCAACGGATTACTCATCCTTGCAATAGGTTGGTTATATTATATATGTTACAACAGATAAACTACCTGGTGCAACAGATTAATGATTTATTTTTATGGTTTCCAATGGTTTACTCACCCGTTGCAATGGTTGGTTATATGTTGCATCAGATAAAATACCTGGTGCAACAGATTAGTGATTTGTTTTTATTGTTTCTAATGGTTTACTTATCCGTTTCAACAGGTCAGTTATTGTTGCAACAGATAACATAACATACCTGGTGCAATAGATGTATGGTCTATTGGAACTGTTATTTTACCATTGTGCATGTTAGATTTACTATTATCCCTTTTTAATGATGCATTAATCAATTATAATCTATTTTATGTTCTTGTTAATTTAAGATAATATGGCTCCCAAAAGAAAAGAACCTGAATCAAGTCCAATTAAAGGAACAAGTGCAGTAGCTCGACTACATCCACCACTCTATAAGCTTACTTTACAAGCGTTATCTCAATTAGGAGCAGAAGATAATGAACATGGGGAAGAAGAATGTCTCAAAAGAGATGATCCAAATTCTAATAGCTTTTCTGCCAAAGAGTTGGTCAAAACCTTCAGCATTGATCATTATCCTGTGAGAATGCAGTGCAATGGTGCCACAGATTTTACGGGTGATTTTATGGTTAAGTCAACCATTGGAAAATATTTTGATGCCTTCAGAAAAATACTTTGAGAACAAAAATTGGATGCTTATTTCAGGGAAAGCTGGTTTGAGTAATATCTTGATTTGCCGGAGGACAACAATGCTCGTTTCCAGATAAAAATGGTATACGATCTTCTTAAGCGTAGTTTTATGTATGAAAACAAAGACAAGATGGATGAAGTGTGGATAAATTACTGTGGCATGTCTGTTTATTTTGGTTGGAAGGAGTTTTCCATAGTTACCGAACTAAAATTTTATCCACCTTCTCCTTCTCAAGTTATACCTACTCTGACCTAAAAAAAGCACCCCACACACAAAAAAAAGGCAAAGGCAAGTCGAGTGATCGTGAGGACCTGGTGTCCATTGTTGGTCCAAGCTTCAAAAATAAAAAATTAATAAAAGCGTTGAAAGGTAAAGGACTCTCAAAGAAGCACAAGCAATCATTGTGCTTGGTTTGGTTTACACATATTATTCTTTGGGCTAGAAAAGTTAACAACAACATAAGCCCCAATTTAATAAATCTCTCAGAGGATATTGAGGCATTTAACAGCTATCCTTGGGGTTATGAAAGCTTCAAAATGACTTTCCAATATTTGTTGACTCCATTAACGCCAAAGACAGTCAACTTATATGGCTTTTCATGGGCCTTCATGGTAAATATTTCTTTTATCATGATATGATTCATTATTTTTTTAATCAATAATGCTTTAGATTTATTGGTGTTATGTTATAGGCTTGGGCATTTGAAGCCATTCCTTATTTGAGACAACAAGTGAACTACTAGAAAGAAGTTTCCTGTCCAAGAATCCTGAGATGGTTGTCTGCCAAAACTGATAAAAATGCAAAATTTCTTGATCTTTTCAACCCCCGAGGAAGCAGTAAGTCCAATTCAAATCAAATTTTTGTTTCAATTAATGATTATTTTAAATGATTTCATCATCATTCTAATATATGTACTGATTATTTTAGATTGTCCATCTGTGACTTGTTTCGACCAACCGAGAGTTGAAGATGCCATTTTTTCCTACTTTACGGTCTGTGCAAATCTAAGGTCATTAATGGAATAAAAATGGAATTATTTAGAGCAACAACCATCAGAAGAAAAACAATTTTGGAGGGTGGGCTTATTGCTGTTGATGATGGTAGTGGTAGTGGTGCTGCTATTGGGGATAATGATGCTCCTCTTACAGTTTTTGAAAGAAAAAGCCATTATGATTATGATCATACTGATTGTATATATTTTTCTCTAGATTTTGCCATATCTAGCGAATGTTCTGCATGCAAATATCAAGACTGCATGCAAAACACGATGTAGTGATTAATGCTATTAGTACACTAACTGCTTCTGTAAAGAAAATGACATGTAAGAGGGGGGGTCATTCCATCAAAGAGGATTTCATATCCATACACTCTACTTGAGATCAAGGCGGCTAAGAGGAGAAGGAAAGATACTTCCAAGGTATCATCAAGCATCGAACAAATCAAAATTGCAACGTCTCTATCTTTGTCTTGCACTGTTGTTCAGTATGCAAGGGCCATAGGAGAGCAGCATAAGCCAAAGAAGGTGAGTTTACATCATCTGTTCCAATAAACAAATAGGCACATATCTATTTCAATAGCTGATACATCTGCTAAAAATTATCAAATAGATATATATATCTGTTACAACTGTTGTCTAACCTGTTGCATCAGATGCATTATTTGTTGCAACAAATGAGTTTATGTTACAACAGATGGATCATCTATTCAAAATTATCATACTGCTCTAGTTACTTGTTCGAATTTGTCCCAATAGATGATCCGTATGTTACAACATAAGACTCATCTATTGCAACAGATGTACACTCTGTTGTATATCTGTAATTAGCATTAACAATTTTGGCTTTCCAAGTGGATGTCATAGTAGAAGCTACAGCTGAAGAGCATAATATCACAGTTGATAATCCATCAACAACTTTCAAGGAAGAAGAAAAAGTAAAGCCTGTTAGTTTGGGAGAACAAAATAATTATCCATTTGAAGGGTTCAACATCTCGGATAAGGCTCCAAAAAAACTATCACAGTTGATCAACGACTATTCAGAATGGATTGCCGATGGGATGGTAAAGCATCATGCCGGTAGGCACATAAATCAATTTTTAAAGATATTGGTTTATACGATTCTTGTTGTAAGAACGTTACATTAACACATATAAATCATCATGTAGAAAGCAAAATGATTAACGCTACAAAGTGAATGAATCAAGTCTTGGTTTTGATATGTTTGACTTTGTTGTTGCATATCCCTGAATGAAGAATTGGTTCTATTTGATATCATAGCCCCAAACTTGCTGGAATGATGAGATTTAAATGCCATACATATTACTATTAATTAATACTTCATTTAACTGCATCTGCGTATTAATTTTTCATCACATAATTTGAAATATTTGGTAATATGGCAGCACATCAATGTCATTTTTTACTACCTCTGAAAGAAGGCCATGTTCCAAACACAAGAACAATACAGATACACGACAGGAAATTATTTGTACAAAGTTTATATTAATAATGCCTATGATAGGTATTGTCAACAATAGCCAGAAGTTTTCCGAAATAAGGAATGCTTTATCAACATCATCAAAGATTTTAGCATTTCGGCTGGCTTACCTTGGCATTTGGTCGATGAAGTGTACATCCCAATTAATTACGGTGAAGAATTCCATTGGGTGTTAGCTGTCGTCATTCTTAAAGAGAGGTGCATCCGAGTTTATGAATCAATGTCGCAAATGAGACGTTTTGATCCGTCATCTGAGATACAAAATTGGCTAAAATATTGCCTACTTACCTTGATATGAGTGGCTTTTTAAACCAAAAGGTTTGTACCGATTGGTCGACGATTGAAGCATACCGAGATAAAATGGGTAATCCATTTGATGTAATATGTTGAAGGAATTGCTCAATAAACCATTGGTAGACTGTAAGTTTAAGTGTTATGATTTAGTTTCATTTCACAAATTTCACAATGCTTGCATGAACAACAAGACATGGATTATCTATTTGTTTAAGATGCAGGGATTGCGGTCTTTTTATTGCCGTATACGCTGAGTATTTGAGCGATGGATTACAAGAACCAAATGATGAACTTGATGCCGGATTACTCTACAAAATATATGCTGCTCTTTTATGGAAATACGGAGAAGCGAAAGCTCAAAAGCCGTACGCAAGCGACATTAAAGATCCATGACAACCAAAGTTGAATTCTGCAGCATCGGATGAAGAACAACTTATCCATATTGAGTAGATCTTTATAGTTTGAGTCTGTCAATGTAATAACCTATCCTCCTTGGTTTAACTTGTTGATTTATTTGTAGAGTAGATCATTTGTATCCATAATGATATTTTTATATTTCACTTATTTGTTGAGTTAGTTCATGTGATTTCCGAAGGCTTCAACTTATTTTATGTTGTCTATGAATATAATTTAATCCTTAGTTTTGAACATGTTAATTGAAATAGAATACTAGATTCAAATATTGCAACAGATAATACATCTGCTGCAATAGATGACATATCTTATCAAATAGATTTAGACATATATTGCAACATGACATGCAACACGTAGGTCATCTGTTGGAAATTATATAATAGGTCTTCCTGCTTTCTTGATTTTTTCCAATAGATTACCAATCAGTTGCAACGGATAGATTATATGTTGCAACAAATTGGATATCTATTGTGACAGATAGACTAGGAAACATCTATTAATGCAACAAATGACCAACCTATTCCAATAGATAATCAATCTGTCACAATAGGTATTATATCTGTTACAACAGATATACTATCTGTTGCATTATAAAAATTCAACTTGGCCAGTATAAAAATTATTACCACTACATGTAAAGTAAAGTGGCTTGAAATAAAAAATTGTTATCGTGTTCGTCTCCATCTTTGTACATATTTTTCTTTATACACGGGCTCCAACCATTTAGTTAGTACCCCATAAGACCAAACCCATTGCATCTTTCCATAATGGCTTCACACATACCGGTCATTTTTGTGCCGGTCAGCAAACACTCAATGAATGCAAGTGAGTACGACCTGCACGTTGCATCAGTTTTATTTTTTGGGAGCTCGATGTTCTTATTTCGACCTTTAAATTCCCATGATTCCTTCATCAAAACTTTAGTTGTCAAATGATCCATCAGTTTACTCTACGTCAACAACTTGGTCAACAACTTCAAGAGTGGCTGCATGTGCGCTAAAAATGTGTCCTCACTGAAGACAAGAAAGTTGCAGTCATAAACCTTAATCTTTTCCTCGTAGAGTAGTATCTCAACAGCGAGAAAATATTTGACTTCTATGTTCACGACTGCAAGGATTCTCTTTGCCTTGGTCTAGCTCTTACCGTGTGGATATGGCCTCTTCTCTCTAACATATTTAATCGCTTTTTCATCCCATTGGAACGTAAAAACTAACTTATCAAATCTTAGGCCATCGGAATCATCTAGCTTACGGAGATCAACATACCTATGCTTGAAATTATTGTAGAAGTTGAGGTCCATTGTCCTATTAGCAACATCATAAGCATCTGGGTATGCTAATTGCCTGCCCCTCATGAGGAAGAGAATTTCATCAGCATACTGTGGTATAAGAAGATAATTTTTAAATAGGTTAGTAATTGTAAAAAATAAAAACATAGTGGAAAGAATTCGATGTAGAGGATTCTCTGAATCAGCTCATAGATTACCCAGCAAACACAACTTATGCAACAGATGTGTATTATGTTGCAACAAAATACCAAGCTTTTGCAATAACTTCTGCTACGTAGATTCTTCTTCATGGAGTAGATTGGAAGGTTAGGTTAGCATAAGTAGACTTACATTGTCCTAGTACCAATCACACATATTTGTCATATTTGTGAAGTCTTTGGTGGCAAATGAATGCATGGTGTATTCTTTTTGAGCCTTCGTCCTGCCATTCATGATTTCTTGCAATTCCTTCATCTTCTCCTTAGCAAGTGCTGCAAATATGTCCACCGTCTTCAGTGGCCCCTGAACTTCAATAACTCTTAGAGGGGGAGGAGTTGTAATTTTTGCTATTAGCAGAATGGAGAGAAATGTCTAAGTTTTCTTCTCTTCCTTCTAACTTCCACTGTAGGAGTGCATATCTCCCTCGCCTCGTTGGATGGTATGATACCTCTCCTGGATTTCAACTCCTCGGTAGCTTCAGCAATATCCTCTATCTTTTAAAAGAGCTTATCCTTTTTGTCCTTGCACACTTTGCATTTGCAATGAGAATATGAAAGTGAAGAGGGGTGAGAAGGACCACTGTAAGGGTGGGAGGGACTGGTGAAGGGGTGAGAGGGACCTGTGTAAGGGGTGTTTTCAAAAGTATTAATTTTTTTTAGCACCAACATGCTTATAATCATGATTGGCAGTAGCAACAACATCAGGATAGCTTCCACCATCATAAACAACTCCACCAGCAACACTTCTAGAAGAAGCACCCGGATCTGTTGCAGTTTGAGGTTGGTCATGAAGAGCTTCAACATTAGGTTGACCTTGCCTAACTACTTTTGTTATGGATGTTGATCCAACCAATTCCTTCTTTATTAACTCCACAGTTGGGTCTTCTTTTGTATCAACAAGATCCAGAGTAAGAAAAAAAGTCATCCCCAGCTCATCAACGATTGGCACGATCCAAGGATGCACAACCTATAAAAAAAGATAGGAGGCATTTAAATCATATAATAATAAATTGTAGTCATTTAGGTTATATGGATGTTAAAACAACCAACTTATGCAATAGATGATCTAGCTTCCACAATAGCTGATCTGTATGTCGCAACAAATTGACAATATATTGCATCAGATTACACATTTTTTACATAATTTGCATAAGATGGGTAATCTGTTGAGTTGGGTTTAGAGAACCAGAGCAACAAATGGTTTATCTGTCGCAAAATATGGATCATCTGTCACAACAGATTACCCATCTATTGCACCAGTTACAGTTGACGGGTAATCTGTTATAACAAATAACCCATCTATCGCAACAGATGGAACATCTATTTCAATATCTTTCTTTGAGGCAAATTATTTTAGTTGAAAGAAGACATACTGCATCATCTATAGGGTTAAAGAGATCATCCTCCTTAATATATTTTTGGTTTCTCTTTGTTGTAGCCAACCACCTAAGGATCCTTGGATGAGAAACCTTATTCGGGTAATCCTTGAACTACTTTCGGAGGGGAGGAATGGATTCACATGCCCAGGCCTAAAAAATGTAAATAGGAAGCAAGAAAAAAAAAGTCATAATAACTATATTCAATATAAATTAATGGATGAGTAAAAATAGTGATCAATTTTACCATGAAAGCCCATGGAAATCCATATAATATGATCGTCTTTTGGGATAGCTTTGTCAATAAATATTCGTCAGTCAAGTAGTAGCTGTCATATCCCCAGGTATAATTGTTGAATTTCTCAAAATCATCAGCAAGCACCAACAAATCATGTTCTATGACTTTCCTAACGTCTTTTACTAATAAAACAGAATGGACAAACCAAACTAAGCAGAATTTCTCCCTGTAGTGCTTTAGTATGTTTTTATTCTCGAGATCCACCATCAAATCCTCCCCTTTGTAGATAGGTCCAACAATGCCCAACAACCTATTTTTTTTACCTTGCATTTGTTGGACCCTTTGTGGGGTGTTTCCTTGATGAGAGGTTCTTCTGGACGATCGCATCTCAAGCCCATCACTATGGCAAACTCTTTCAATCCAAGACAAACCGGCATGCCACAGTAGTTGATCCAAACTCCATCCATCTTTTCTCTGCCCTCCTTCAAATATTTATCATCCCCTGCATACTTGATCCTGCGCTAGAGAAGGCCATATACCATGCTCATTGGGAAATAGAGAGTGCGATCCTCAAACATCTCAAGAAAGTATGCAAAGTAGCTTTTCTTAAAAAGTCCATCTATGTTTTCATTCTTTATAATACTCCTAAGTTCGTCAAAAGGTTTTCCCAGCTGACATTTAAGTACAAGATCACCAATACGGCATTAGGGCTATTCATCGGCATCGCAACTCAAAACTTGTCAATACTAATGGTTTTGACAGAATCATGCTGGGATTTCGATATTATTTCACACCCCATTGGTGAGAAGGAGTTATCACTTTCGTCAACTTTATTTTGCCCTGACTAAGATTGTTCTAGAAATTCCTCTGAATCTCTTTGTACTCTAGCCTTTTTTGTTTGGTAATCATAAGTTGATCCACTTTCAGTTTCTTTTCTTTTGGGAGACATATTTTAACTACAAATAATAGAAAAATGAAAAGTACATTGCATTTGATGTCTGCATAATTTTTTAAAAAAAGGTAAGACAAATTTCAATAAACTATTCTACGCCATATTACAAAAAATTACTTCAACAAATAACCCATCAGTTGGAATAGATAGTTTTTAAAATATTAAGTTAATGAGAAATTATTTCAACATGAGTGATCGATCGACGACTTTGGTCGGGATGAATGCAATACCAACACCATGCAAATGCAATGACTCAATTAAAGTTGTTGTTGACACTGTGATCATTCGTTCATTCTTAGTTCCACCTAAATCAATTTAGGTACTATTAATCTTAACATCAAGTTAATGAGAACTCATTTCAACTCAAAGTGATCGATCAACAACTCGGATCGGGATGAACGTAATACCAACACCATACAAATGCAATGACTCAATTAAAGTTGTTGTTGACCCTGTGAGCTCATTAATTCATCTGTAGTTCCACCTAAATTAATTTAGGTACTATTAATCTTAACATTAAGTTAATGGAAACTCATTTCAACTCAGAGTGATCGATCGACGACTCGGGTCGGGATGAACGTAATACCAACACCATGTAAATGGAACGACTCAATTGAAGTTGTTGTTGGCCCTATGATCTCATTCATTCATCCCTAGTTCCACCTAAATCAATTTAGGTACTATTAATATTAACATTAAGTTAATGAGAACTCATTTCAACTCAGAGTGATCGATCGACAACTTGGGTCGAGATGAACTCAATGCCAACACCATAGAAATACAATGACTCAATTAAAGTTGTTGTTGACCTTATGAGCTCATTCATTCATCCGTAGTTCAACCTAAACCAATTTAGGTACTATTAATCTTAACATTAAGTTAATGAGAACTCATTTCAACTTAAAATGATCGATCGATGACTCGGGTTGAGATGAACGCAATACCAACACCATGCAAATGCAACGACTCAATTGAAGTTGTTGTTGACCCTGTGAGCTCATTCAGTCATCCCTAGTTCTACCTAAATCAATTGCAATGAAATCTGTTACAACAAACGACTGAGCTGTTGGATATTTTGAAACAAATAATCATATCTGTTAGAACAGATGCTATATCTAATTTAATTATCACATAAACTTTTGCATCTTTTGTGACAGATGACCGAGCAGTTGGAAATTTTCAAACAACTATTGATATCTGTTATAACAGATGACATATCTGATTTAGTTATCAAATGGACGTTTGCATCTATTGTCACATATGACTGAGCTGTTAGGATTTTTTAAACAGATATTTATATCTGTTGCAATAGACGACCTATTTGTTTGAATTTTTTTTCCTTTTATTTTAAAGAAAGCTTCTGTCCGAATAGATAAAGTAGTACTGCTAAAGGCGGTAAAAAATATTTCTTGGATAACTCAAAAATCTCATTGAGTAGTCTTGTCTTTTCAATGTCAACCATTTTCTTCCTTGTTCCCCTCAAATTATTAATGAATATTGAAACCCCTAATACTTCCTCCGTTTCATATTAGTTGGCCCCTATTGACTTGGCACATCCATTAAGAAAATATTAATTAGGGGTCTATTTTACCAAATTAGCCTTATTAATTATGCTTTGAAAATATAATTTTGAATAAATTCACTTTGTTTAGTCATTTAATATTTAGGGTAGTACATCTAGAAATTAGAATTATCTCATCTTTCCTTCAGGTCTAAATTTATTTTATTCGTCTCTCATCTTTTTCTTTCTATCCTCTTTATCACAACCTTTTTTCTCTCCTCCATCTCATAGAGATCCTTTCGGATCTAAACCAATTTATATCTTAGATTCCTCGACTGAAATTGTTGTTTTGATCCCCTTTTGACATTAAGATATGGTTCACTATTGTTCTTTCATTCTCGTCTTCTTCTTTTCAAGTTATTTACACTTTTTTTATTTAATTACCATTTACCCATATCATATTTATTTAAAAAAATTGAAGGAACTTTTAATTATTGAATAAACGAACCGAGAATTTTTATTACAATATATGAAAAAAGTCATCTGTTGGGAAAAGTTTAAAAGCCTTATTGGCAGTATCATTTTTTTGTATGTATTTTGTTTGTTGCTTTGTTGTTAATGCTGTTATTATGTTGGTGGTGGGGTTGGCGTTGTTGGAACTTGTGGTGTGGTGTTTTTGATAGTGTTGGAACATAGGATGTTGCTTCTTTGTTGTTGATGATGTTGTTGAAACAAATATTGTTATTTTCTTTGTTGTTGATGTTTTTTATTTATTGTTTCTTTGTAGTTAATGCTGTTTTTGATGTTGCAACAAACGGAGCAACTGTTAGAACAAATCAAACCACCACCAAGGCAGGTTTGATATATTTGAACAGACTCCACATCTATTGCAGCAGATTCCACATCTGTTGCAACAGACTCTACATCTGTTACAACAGACTCCACATCTGTCGCAACATACTCCATATCTGTTGCAACAGACTCCACATCTGTTGTAATAGACTCCACATCTGTTGCACCAGACTCTACATCTGATGCAACAGACTCCTCATCTGATGCAACAGACTCCTTATCTGATGCTGCAGACTCCTCATTAGATGCAACAGACTCTGCATCTGTTGCAACAGATGGATAATGTTCTTTCTGTAAAATTAATTTTTTTCCTTTTCTTTGTAGATATAAGGAACTAAAAGTTGATCAACTTTTTCCCGACCATCACAAGAGGCTGTAATAAAGATGGGTTCGAAGGAATAAGCTGCATGCAGATGGAACCACTTCATATGTGGGAAGTATGTATTACTGATAATGTTATCGTGGAAACACACATAGAGTACACTGATTTTCTGAATGTTGTTTTTACCAATTAGCCATAGATCATTCAAACAAGATATCTATAATTTTACAGTTAAGTTTGGTAGGTCCAAACTGATAAGGATGAGGGATCATGAATATATTTTTGACACCCTGTTAAGATTTAATATCGGTTGTTGCTCATGTTTATTTGTTAAGCATTGAGAAGGGATCTAATTGTGGTGTCATTGTAAAGAGATTCAATAGCGATTGGACTAACTTTGAGGGTGCATTGGACTCTGAGAAGGCCTTTGAAGCGTAGCACTACATCTAACTAGAATGGAAAACCAATATAGTTATTGCCCTAGCCCAAATTTATATGGTTGGGTTGCAAGGGGTGATGATTATACGCCAATAGGTGCGGTAGGAGAATGCCTTCAAGGGAAAATATGTGGTTGATGAAAGACTATATCATCTAATAGCTAATTAAAGAAGAGACTTAGGGTAGAAAGTAACTACTAGCAAATCTAACCGATGAAATTATCTTAAAACATGAGAAATCTGTATTAACTGCAACTATGAAAGTGTATCCGTTAATAAAAAATCCGTCTGTTGTTTCTCTAAGGGAAAAATAGAAAAATAGTACAGATGGTCACTTTGCTAGGGAGCTGTAGCTAGGTAGCGTGGACGGGATTATCACCTAGATAGAAAATAGCAGAAGACAAAGATAATCGGCCTTAAGAGAATCGAGGGTTGAAATATTGTAAAGTAAGTCTAGAAAACTTCCGCCAATAGCAACTGCAGTTAAAGTAAGGAATCTAAGTGAAGGACGGAATTTCTGAATTTTAAATTGCATCTCATGCCTTCTTGTTTGTGGTACTGATTAGGTCCAATGTTGTTGACCTGATCGGAACCACAAACGTGATTGAAAGGAAAATTGAGTATCATCACTTTCATAGAAATATGGTTATAGTTGATTATATTTGATAGCCTTAGCATGATTTCAACATTTCTTGGAGAAGATCAAAAGGTTACTCTAGTTTGTGAATTTTGATAATTTTCAAGCTTGCCTCCAGCTTGCTGATTTTGTATTTAAGCTTGTCGTTGCCATCTTCGAAGTTGGTCAAGAGTTCCTGATCTCTTGTGACCTCGATCAGGAACACCACCTTCAAAGTTGTGGAATTTTAGAAGAACTTCAGAACACTTTCTTCAGAAGCCTTAAAGGATACATAGAGGGTCGTTGTGTTTGTGTTAGGTCAAAATGTGTTGATGCATACTGAAGATATGGTCCTAACAGTTGAACAACACACTTTTATCGAGCGTTGATCAATGCAGCTTGTTCAACCAATTTGATAAATTAATAAGAAAAAGGTACGTAGCGTATGATCTAAAGCGACTCTACCAAGACTATCAAACGTTACATAACTCCAGGCTCATTACCCTGTCAAAAAAATTTAACCGAGTTAGTGTACAAATCAAACGAGCTCAATCTCTCGGCCTTTCTGTTGATCGCTCTTCTCCAATATAGATGACAAGATATCTGCTATGCAAAAGTCTACACCATCGCCAGAAATGCTTGCCAAGGCGCAAGTCTTCAGATGACAGCATCAGTAATCTCTCAATATCAAGTGATATTGAAAGATTACTAGTCATGCCTTCCTAAGAATTTTTCTACGACAAAAATTTATGCTGATCAAAAGATATTCGCCATGCGAAAGTCTACACCGTCAGTGGAAATTCTTGCCAGAACGAAAGTCTTCAGAAGGCATTATTAGTAATCTCTCAATATCAAGGAAGTCTTATACGAAAGTCTTCAGAAGACAATAAAAAATAAAGAAGTTTTCAGTAATGACGACATATAATTACGATATCAACAACCTCACTAGATTTACTCCTCGTACAAAAGAAAAGGCAAA